>NW_027310497.1:0-73212 GCF_047496795.1 Chiloscyllium punctatum
TCTATCCCCCCTCTCTCTGTTCCTCTCTCTCTGCGCCCCCGTCCCTCTCTCTCTGTCCCCCAACTCTCTGTCCCCCAACTCTCTGTCCCCCAACTCTGCACCCCCTCTCTCTGTTCCCGCGCTGTCTGTCCCATAGAACATAGAACATAGAGGAATACAGCGCAGTACAGGCCCTTCAGCCCACGATGTTGCGCCGTTCCAAGCCCAACTAACCTACACTAGCCCACTATCCTCCATATACCTATCCAATGCCTGTTTAAATGCCCATAAAGAGGGAGAGTCCACCACTGCTACTGGCAGGGCATTCCATGAACTCACGACTCACTGAGTAAAGAATCTACCCCTAACATCAGTCCTATACCTACCACCCCTTAATCTAAAGCTATGCCCCCTCGTAATAGCTGACTTCATACGTGGAAAAAGGTTCTCATGGTCAACCCTATCTAAACCCCTAATCATCTTGTACCCTAATCATCTTGTCCCCTTCTCTCTTCCCCCTCTCTCTGTCCCACTCTGTCTGTCCACCCTCTCCCTGTCCACCCTCTCTCTGACCCCACTCTCTCTGACCCCACTCTCTCTGTCCCCCGCTCTCTGACACCCCTCTCTCTGACTCCTCTCTCTGTCCCTACTTCTTTGGTCCCCACCTCTCTGTCCCCCCCTCTCTATTCCCCCCTCTCTGTTCCCCCCTCTATCCCCCTCTCTCTGTCCACCCTCTCTCTGTCCCCCTCTCTCTGACCCCCCTCTCTGTCCGCCCCCGCTCTGTCCCCCCCGCTATGTCCCCCCTCTCTCTGTCCCCCTTCTCTCTGTCCCCCTCGCTTTGTCCCCCACTCGCTCTGTCCCCCCTCGCTCTGTGCCCCCCTCGCTCTGTGCCCCCCTCACTCTGTCCCCCTTCTCTCTGTCCCCCCATCGCTCTGTACCCTCTCTCTGTCTCCCTCCCTCTCTGCCCCCTCTCTCTGCCCCCTCTCTCTGTCCCCCTCTCTCTGTCCCCCCTCTCTCTGTCCCCCTCACTTGTTCTCCCCTCTCTCTTGCCCTTCCCTCTCTGGTCCTCCTCTCTCTCCCCCTCCTCCTCTCTCGCACTCCCCTCTCTTACACTCCCGTCTTACACTCTCCCTCTCTCTTGCGCTCCCCTCCCTACCGCCCCTTTCTCGTCTTCCCCTCTCTCAACCTCTCCCCTCTCTCTCTCGCCCCTCCCTCTCCACCTCTCTCGCCCTCCACACCCTCCCTCTCACCTCTCTCGCACTCCACACCCTCCCTCACCTCTCTCCCACTCTCCCTCCCTCTCGCCCTCCCCTCCCTCTCCCCCTCTCTCGCCCTCCCCCTCTCTTGCCTTCCCCCTCACTCGTGCTCCCTCACCTTTCTCAACCTCTCCTTTCCTCTCGCCCTCCCCTCACTCCGTCCCCTCTCTCACCCTCTCCCTTCCTCTTACCCTCCCTTCCCACCCTTCGCTCGCCCTCCCCTGCCTCCATCCCCCTCTTGCCCTCCACCCTCTCCCTCCCCTCACTCGCCCTTGTCTCTCGCCCTCTCCCCTCCTCTCACCCTCGCTTCACTCCCCTCTCGCACCCTCTCCCTCACTCTCGCCTCCCCTCCCTCTCCCCCTCTCTCGCTCTCCTCCTCTCTCGTCCTCCCCTTCCTCACTCTCACCCTTCTCTCGCCCTCCCCTCCCTCCCTACCCTCTCTTGCTCCCTCTCTCCCTCTCGCCCTCCCCTCCTTCCCTCATCTCTCACGCCCTCCCCGCTGTCTCGCCCTCCCCTCTCTCGTCCTCCCCTTCCTTCTCGCCCTCACGTCCTTCACTCCCCTCTCTCACCATCCCCCCTCTCTCACACTCCCCCTCTCACCCTCACCCTTCTCTTGCCCTCCCCTCCCTCCCCTCTATCGCCCTCCCCTCTCTCTCCCTCTCCATCCCTCTCACCTTCACCTCGCTCCCCCTCTCTTGCACCCCCCACTCCCACCATCCCCCCTCTCTCGCACCTACCTCTCTCACCCTCGCCCTCCTCCCTGTCTCGCCCTCCCCTCCCTTCCCTCTCCTCTCCCGGTCTCCCCTCTCTTGCCCTCCCCTCTCTCGCCCTACCGTCTATCACACTCCCCTCTCTCGCCCTCCTCGCTCTCACCCTCCTCTCTCATGCTCCCCTCTCTCGCCCTCCCCTCATTCCCTCCCCTGTCTCGTCCTCCCCTCTCTCAACCTCTACCATCTCTCGCCCTTCCCACTCTCGCTCCCCTCTCTCGTCCTCTCCCTTCCACTCTCCGCTCTCTCGCCCTCTCCCTCCCTCTCTCTCTCTCTCCCCTTCCTCCCTCCCCTCTCTCCCATCCCCTCTCTCGCCGTCTCTCTCCCCTCCCTCCCTCCCCTCTCTCCCATCCCCTCTCTCGCCGTCTCTCTCCCCTCCCTCCCTCCCCTCTCTCCCATCCCCTCTCTCACCGTCTCTCTCCCCCTCTCTCTCTCCCCTCCCTCCCTCCCCTCTTTCCCATCCCCTCTCTCGCCGTCTCTCTCCCCTCCCTCCCTCCCCTCTCTCCCATCCCCTCTGTCGCCCTCTCCCTCCCTCTCTCTCTCCCTCCCCTCCCTCCCCTCTCTCCCATCCCCTCTCTCGCCCTCTCCCTCCCTCTCTCTCTCCCTCCCCTCCCTCCCTCCCCTGTCTCCTTTCCCCTCTCTCGCCCTCTCCCTCCTTCGCTCTCTCCCTCCCCTCCCTCCCACCTCTCCCTCCCTCGTTCTCTCCCTCCCCTCCCTCCCACCTCTCCCTCCCTCGTTCTCTCCCTCCCCTCCCTCCCCTCTCTCCCATCCCCTCTGTCACCCTCTCCCTCCCTCTCTCTCTCCCTCCCCTCCCTCCCTCCTCTCCCTCCCTCGTTCTCTCCCTCCCCTCTCTCACCCTCCAGTATCTCACCCTATCTCTCCCTTGCCCCCTCTCTCTCTCCCCCCACTCCTTCACTCTCGCTCCGCCCTCTCACTCTTGACCCCCTCAATCAGTGTCCCTCTCTGTCCCCACCTCCCTCTGTTTGTCTCTGACTGAATCTCTCTCCCTCCCTCCCTCTCCCTCAGTCACAATCTGCTTTCCTGGTCCTTCCCTCTTCCTCTGACCCAGAGACTGGGGGGTGGGGGGTGATTGGTCGTGAGGCTGCCTGTGGTGGGGGGTGGGAGATATGGGATGTAGAAGAGGGGGATAATGGGGTATAGATGGAACTGCTGGAGGGAGGCAGAGACGGCAGGACAGAGAGAGTGAGGGTGAGGGGAAAGGGGAGAGTGGAGGCAGGTGGAGAAACTGGGGTTGGGTGTGTGTGTGAGAGAGGGGGAGAGAGGGAGTAGAGGAGGGGTGGTGAGAGAGGGAAGAGGAGGGGTGGTGAGAAAGAGGGAGAGATTTGAGTAGAAAGTGGGGGGAAGATGAAATGGGGAGTCCAGGTTGGAGTGGAAAGACAGAGGGAGTTAAACCCAGCTCCTGAGCTCAGGGCGCGGTGCCCTCCCCTTCCCTGAGGACCAGGACTTGGGGCTGAGTCTGTCTCTCTCCAGCTCAGCTTCTCCAACACAAAGACACACAACAACATCAGTCACTCTGCTGCTCGGAACGATTTAATCAACATTTTTATTGGTTACAAATGGAAGTGATGGATACAGTCAGTGGGATGGTGCCTTATCTCACTGGCCCCTGAGTTGTGAGAAACATTGAAATGTTTCCCTGTAACCCCCCTGTGGGATAAGGATGGACAAACCAGCTCTACCCTCAGTCTGTTACCATAGTGACAGGCTGCTCCATCACTGAAAGACTGATCTGAAATGAGAAAATCCCGGATGGATTGATTAATGAGGGAATTTGATGGATGGATGGATTTGGGTGAAGGGATATTTCAGCACATTCTTCAGCTGCTGCCTGAACTTAGTCTGAGTCACGGCATAAATCGCGGTGTTTGTGCAGCAACTGAGGAGCTGCAGCATGAAGCCCAATTCCTGCACAAAGTAATGGAGAAACACAGGGGTATCCACAATCATCCACATCCGGTTCCATATCGAATACAGCATGAACGTTGACCATAAGAGGATGAAATTGGCCGAGATCACAAACAGTAAAATGATGGATTTTTTTCGGTTTCTCATTTCAGTGTCAGACTGAGTGTCCCCATTGGTGTGAGCGCGGAGTCTCCTGCGGGCTCTGCTGGTCACTAAAATGTGTCTGACGGTGAGAACATTGAGCAGCAGAATCAGGAGAAATGGGACACACGGGGTTAGAATGTTGTGGAGGAACTCGATTGTGACCCAGACAATGGAGACTATAACAGCGAGTGTTACATCACAAAACCAGGGGAGGTTCCCCAGCCAATACCGAGCCTCGAGCATAAAATACCAGGAAATGTTCTTTAAACAGCTCAGCACAGTCACTGCTCCCAGAACCACAGCCGCCGTTTTCTCACTGCAATATTTACTTTTCAGCTTCTGGCAACAAATGGCCACAAACCGATCAAAGGTGAAAGTGACGGTGAACCAGACAGAGCAGTCAGTGGCTGCATAAAGCAGGACGGCGTGGATATTACACACGGGGACGGAGTCCCTCAGGAAATGAAACTGTTCCTTATAAACAATGGGAATGTGTCTCAGGATCAGGTCGAGGATAATGACCAGGAGATCCGCCGCTGCCATGGCCCCCAGGTAACGTCTGACACATGGAGACAATCCACAATCTTTATAAAGCAGGACGTAGATGGTCACTACGTTAACTGTGAGGAAGGAAAACAAACCCATTATCCATCAGCCTGGAGGCAAAGGGACCCGTTTGATCGGGGACCCAGTGAGATTTTCAAATGTGTCCCTGTATTCAGGGATTTATTAAAATAATTGGAGCTGGAATAACAGATGGGAAGGTCGGAATTACTGACAAAAATGTGACATAAACCACAAGAAACCCTCCCTCCCCAAACACACAGAGACACATCCATAAGGACAGATGGTTTCCAGAACATTCCCACACACTCGATCACTCAAGAGCAGACACAGGTCACTCCTTCCCAGTTCCTAATACAGAGGGTGGGAACGTTGCTGTCCTGAAGGATTCTCTCCCAGTTTCCTGAAGACAAATGGAGTTTGGGAATTCCTGTATTTTGGTCTAAATTGTGGTCGATCCTGTGTCGTGGAGAAATGTAAACGCAGGGAAAACGTATTCACCCCTTTAACTGCCTGAGGGGCCTTTGGAACAGTGTCTCCTTCTCCCTGGAACGGGATCTCTTCCCTCGGGATATTATCGTTTGTTCAATTCACTGATGTCCGGCCGTTCACAAACAATGTTGGGGACAGAACGTTCCGGGGAATGTCAGTTATAGAATGTCAGGGGACAGAACGTTCCGGGGAATGTCAGTTATAGAATGTTGGGGACAGAACGTTCCGGGGAATGTCAGTTATAGAATGTCAGGGGACAGAACGTTCCGGGGAATGTCAGTTATAGAATGTTGGGGACAGAACGTTCCGGGGAATGTCAGTTATAGAATGTTGGGGACAGAACGTTCCGGGGAATGTCAGTTATAGAATGTTGTGGACAGAACGTTCCTGGGAATGTCAGTTATAGAATGTCAGGGACAGAACGTTCCTGGGAATGTCAGTTATAGAATGTCGGGGACAGAACGTTCCGGGGAATGTCAGTTATAGAATGTCGGGGACAGAACGTTCCGGGGAATGTCAGTTATAGAATGTTGGGGACAGAACGTTCCGGGGAATGTCAGTTATAGAATGTTGGGGACAGAACGTTCCTGGGAATGTCAGTTATAGAATGTTGGGGACAGAACGTTCCGGAGAATGTCAGTTATAGAATGTCGGGGACAGAACGTTCTGAGGAATTCCTTGACCTGTCCATGACCTTACCCCCCTACCCACCCCACCAACATGATGTACTGTGCAAAGGCCACATATCCATCCAGCATGGGGAGCTGCACTGACCACATCATTGCATTATCTATAAACCGCAGATAGTCTGACCAGCACAGCAGGATGTGCAGTGATCACCCGGGAATTAATCTGTAACCCAGGAGCAGTTACCCTCCCAGCATGTAGGACTGTGTACCCCACCCCAGTGCATTGATCTGTAACCCAGGAGCAGTTACCCTCCCAGCATGTAGGACTGTGTACACCACCCCAGTACATTGATCTGTAACCCAGGAGCAGTTACCCTCCCACCATGTAGGACTGTGTACACCACCCCAGGACATTGATCTGTAACCCAGGAGCAGTTACCCTCCCAGCATGTAGGACTGTGTACATCACCCCAGTGCATTGATCTGTAACCCAGGAGCAGTTACACTCCCAGCATGTAGGACTGTGTACCACACCCCAGTACATTGATCTGTAACCCAGGAGCAGTTACCCTCCCAGCATGTAGGACTGTGTACCACACCCCAGTGCATTGATCTGTAATCCAGGAGCAGTTACCCTCCCAGCATGTAGGACTGTGTACATCACCCCAGTGCATTGATCTGTAACCCAGGAGCAGTTACCCTCCCAGCATGTAGGACTGTGTACATCACCCCAGTACATTGATCTGTAAACCAGGAGCAGTTACCCCCCCCAGCATGTAGGACTGTGTACCCGAACCCCAGTACATTGATCTGTAACCCAGGTGCAGTTACCCTCCCAGTCATGTAGGGCTGTGTACCCCAACCCCAGTGCATTGATCTGTAACCCAAGAGCAGTTACCCTCCCAGTATGTAGGACTGTGTACACCACCCCAGTGCATTGATCTGTAACCCAGGAGCAGTTACCCTCCCAGCATGTAGGACTGTGTACCCCACCCCAATACATTGATCTGTAACCCAGGAGCAGTTACCCTCCCAGCATGTAGGACTGTGTACATCACCCCAGTACATTGATCTGTAAACCAGGAGCAGTTACACTCCCAGCATGTAGAGCTCTGTACCCCAACCCACTGCATTCCTCAGTAACACTGTGTTAGATCCCTGCCCAGTGTGGGGAAACTAGCAGCCCGGGCTGGAAGTGACAGGATGTGCAGCTCCCACCCATTTACAGCTCCATATCTCCATTGTTGCCCTGACAAGGGGGTGCTGTGGGTGTGAACATCACTTCCAGAGAGAGGTGGCGGGGGAATCAGTTTAAATATCATGACATGGGAGGGGTTTAGGAAATAGACAGAGAGGGGGAAACTGAGAGACAGTATCATGGAAGGATGTGTTCCCAGGTTGCAGAATGCTGAAATGTGGACACTTTGATAGCATTCTGTAACATGAGCCAGTCTTCCCAGGAAAGATGGGAAAAAAGGATCTTGGTGTGAGGTCAGATGAAACAACAGCTGCTGTGTGGTTTTAAAATTACGTTTATGTAATTTTAATAAGTGTCTTTTTGAAACAGTACATTACTGTAGAGTTGGAGTAGGGTAATAAGCAGTTAAAGAAAGGGGGTCTCAGAGTTGTGAATAGTTGATGTAAAGTGTTCAGTTTCAGAGTTAAAAAAATAAATTGATGATTTTATTTAAACAGTGGAATTTGGGAGTCCTCTGTCACTCATATTTTAACAGTTTACAAGGCCAATTGAGCATTTCTTTATGTTTAGTTTATATTACCAGATGAGCTCAATGTTGTGTCCGACCAATTGCTGTGTGTATCTGTGTATCTGTGTGGGGCAGGTCTGGCAGTCTCTGTGGTGCTTAAAGTGATACAATGCCACCCTCTGCTGGCCTCCACACGCCACTGCACACACATTGGCAGAGGGTGAAAATCAACAGGGATTCATTCAGAGATGGGGAGGGAGAGGGCAGCTGCTCACAGCACCATCCAAACTGATGTCTTATCCATGGACTGATCTAAATGTCCTTAAAATGTTGTAACTGTCCCTGCTTTCACCACTTCCTCTGGAAGTTCATTCCACACACAAGCCAGATTTGGTCTAAAATAATTACCTCTCGTGACATTTGTGAATCATTTTTCCTCACAACTTAAAATATCCCTCAGTTTTGAATCCCCAACTCTAGGGAAAAGACATCAGCCCTCCCTTCAGCTTCTCTGTACCCCCCATTATTTTATAAACCTTGTTAAAGTTACTGCTTAATCTCATATTCTTCAGTGAAAAAAATCCCAGCCGAGCTCAATCCCTCCTTTCCCAGCAACCTCCAGGTTAATCTCTTCTGAATCCTCTCCACCTTAATAATATCAAGGTCAGTAACATCAAAGTGAATAGTCAAGGTATTTTCTTAGGGTACGGGGAGACCAAAACTAGCGGACATCAGTTTAAGGTGAGAGGGGAAACATTTAAAAGTGACCTAAGGGGCAGCTTTTTCACCCAGAGGGTGGTGTGCCTATGGAATGAGCGAGCAGGATGACCAGACTGGACACAGTATTCCAGTAGAGGTCTCACCAATAACCTGTACAACCACAACATGACGTCCCAATTCTGATACTCAAAGGTCTGTCCTATGAAGACAAGTGTGTTAAACACCTTCTTAACCGCACTATCTATATGAAATGCAAATTTTAAAGAATTAAATCTGACGGCCTAGGTTTCTGTTCTACAACATTGCCAAAGGCCCTGCTTTTAATTGTATAGGTCCTGCTGTTGTTTGATTTACCAAATACAATGCCTCGCATTCATCCAAACTAAACTCCATCCGCCACCCCTCAGCCCAGTGAGTGACATTACTGTCACCTCAACCTCTCCCTTCAATTTTATAATGTCCATCCCTCTCCAGGAGGCCTGCACACTCCGGCCTTGATTATCACAAAGACCCTGAGCTTGGTTTGCCTTGTGTGGTTAGGGGGAGGAGGAACAGATTGCAGATACAGTCAGTGGGGAGGAGAGACTGGGCAATAATCAGCGGCCTGGTATCATTTCATGGTTTTAGGAAGAGGGCAGTCGCACGTTAGAGGTGGGTAAGAGTGATCGGTGTTTTGGGACCAGAAATTAAGCTCTTCCTTCGTCTCTGGTGTTCAGTAATAAATATCTATTTGAGACCCTTCATTGGGCAGAGTGTGGTTGCAGGATTTCTTTCCTTAATATTGCAGACTTCAGATAATAGCAATTAAAGATGGTCATAGTTAATTTCGATAGCATAGCATATAGACTCAATATCCTACAGTTGAGACAAATATCTTGCATTTGTTTAATAATACAAAGTGTTTTTTGTAATTCAGTAATGCCAACCTGATTATAATCATCCACACCGAACTGAAAATGGGCAATAAAATATGACCCAAAATCTGAGTATGGAAGTTGTATTGGGTAGTGTCCCTGTCTCTGAGCCAGAGCTCTGGATATGATTCCAATTCCTGAGCTTGTGTGGTAGTGTTTTGTATATTAACCACACTGAACCCCTCGATTACATTCCAGGCTTTAACTCACTCCGGGATATCTGTTATTCTGTATATAAACCACTCTAAACCCCTCAATTAGATTCCAGCCAGTAACTCACTCCGGGATATCTGTTATTCTGTATATAAACCACTCTGAAACCCTCAATTAGATCCAGGCTGTAACTCACTCTGGACTATCTGTTATTCTGTATATTAACCACTCTGAAGGCCTCAATTAGATCCAGACTGTAACTCACTCCAGGATATCTGTTATTCTGTATATAAACCACTCTGAATCCCTCAATTAGATTCCAGGCTGTAACTCACTCCGGGATATCTGTTATTCTGTATATAAACCACTCTGAACCCCTCAATTAGACTACAGGCTGTAACTCACTCCGGGATATCTGTTATTCTGTATATAAACCACTCTGAACCCCGCAATTAGATTCCAGACTGTAACTCATTCCGGGATATCTGTTATTCTGTATATAAACCACTCTGAACCCCGCAATTAGATTAGAGGCTGTAACTCACTCCGGGATATCTGTTATTCTGTATATAAACCACTCTGAACCCCGCAATTAGATTACAGGCTATAACTCACTCCGGGATATCTGTTATTCTGTATATAAACCACTCTGAACCCCGCAATTAGATTCCAGACTGTAACTCACTCCGGGATATCTGTTATTCTGTATATAAAACACTCTAAACCCCTCTATTAGATTCCAGGCCGTAACTCAGTCTGGGCTATGGGTTGTTCTGTATATATACCACTCTGAACCCCTTAATTAGATTCCAGGCTGTAACTCGCTCTGGACTATCTGTTATTCTGTATATTAACCACTCTGAAGGCCTCAATTAGATCCAGACTGTAACTCACTCCAGGATATCTGTTATTCTGTATATAAACCACTCTGAACCCCTCAATTAGATTCCAGGCTGTAACTCACTCCGGGATATCTTTTATTCTGTATATAAACCACTCTGAACCCCTCAATTAGATTCCAGGCTGTAACTCACTCCGGGATATCTTTTATTCTGTGTATAAACCACTCTGAAGGCCTCAATTAGATCCAGACTGTAACTCACTCCAGGATATCTGTTATTCTGTATATAAACCACTCTGAACCCCTCAAATAGATTACAGGCTGTAACTCACTCTGGGATATCTGTTATTCTGTATATAAACCACTCTAAACCCCTCTATTAGATTCCAGGCCGTAACTCAGACTGGGCTATGTGTTATTCTGTATATAAACCACTCTGAACCCCTCAATTTGATTCCAGACTGTAACTCGATCTGGATTATCTGTTATTCTGTATATTAACCACTCTGAACCCCTCAATTAGATTACAGGCTGTAACTCACTCCGGGATATCTGTTATTCTGTATATAAACCACTCTGAACCCCTCAATTAGATTCCTGGCTGTAACTCACTCCGGGATATCTGTTATTCTGTAGACAAACCACTCTGAACCCCTCAATTAGATTCCAGGCTGTAACGCACTCCGGGATATCTGTTAATCTGTATATAAACCACTCTGAAGGCCTCAATTAGATTCCAGGCTGTAACTCACTCCGGGATATCTGTTATTCTGTATATAAACCACTCTGAACCCCGTAATTAGATTCCAGGCTGGAACTCGCTCTCGAATATCTGTTATTCTGTATATGGACCACTCTGAAGGCCTCAATTAGATCCAGACTGAAATTCACTCCAGGATATCTGTTATTCTGTATATAAACGACTCTGAACCTCTGAATTAGATTCCAGGATGTAACTCACTCCAGGCTATCTGTTATTCTGTATATAAACCACTCTGAACCCCTCAATTAGATTCCAGGCTGTAACCCACTTCGGGATATTTGTTATTCTGTGTATAAACCACCCTGGACCCCTCAATTAGATTCCAGGCTGAACTCACTCCAGGATATCTGTAATTCTGTATATAAACGACTCTGAACCCCTCAATTCGATTCCAGGATGTAACTCACTCCAGGCTATCTGTTATTCTGTATGTAAACCTCTCTGAACCCCTCAATTAGATTCCAGGCTGTAACTCACTCCGGGATATCTGTTATTCTGTAACATAAACCACCCTGAACCACTCAATTAGATTCCAGGCTGTAACTCTTTGTGGCCTTTTTTGTTATTCTGTATAAAACCACCCCGAACCCCTCGATTAGATTCCAGTCTGTCCCTCACTCCTGGGTATCTCATATGCTGTATGTAAACCATAAACCCCTCAATTAGATTCCAGGCTGTAACTCACTCCTGGGGATCTGTTATTGGATCTGTGTAGTGATCCTTGTTGGATGTTAGACCGAAGACAAGATAAACTAAATGGTCAAATGTTACATTGGGAGCAGGAACACAGAAAGCTGCTGGTTCATTTCTGTCCTGTTACATATCTCCAAGTTTCAGATTGGGGCTGAATTTCTGTCACAATGGGGAAAGTCTCAAAAGCTGTTTAGTGTCCTGCATGAATGCATCATCATGACATGAATTCTCTTGCAAGATAGGAAATGGAGACAGCTTCTGGAAGGTGTCTGTATCCCTGTGTGTGTGATTCGGTGTGTCTGTGATTATTGTGTGCATGTTCAATGTTTTATATATTTTCAAACTGTATTGATGTTGCCAGTCTCTCTTGCTTTTCCTTATTTATAAACTCAATGTCATCGTTTTGCTGATATAAAATGGTGGCTGTGGACAAATCTAAAATGTCTGCCTGACTGATTTGTGTCAGGAATACTTTCAGCAAGGGAGAGGGGGCAATGTGTCAAAAGTCATTTCCACTCATTGATGCCAGCAGAGATAGGAAATGGAGACAGCTCTTTGAAGGTGGTTAAAATGTAAATCCCAGAACCTTTTTACAGTGAATGCGGAGAGACAATGTGACATTCCAGTAAGGTCTGCCTTACTTTCCAAGCTCCTGATATATGAGAGAAACATAATATACAAAACCTGAAAGAGCTCAGCCACTGAATTGTAGATTTGGAGCATTGGATCAGAATAATGCCTGGAGAGGCGTTATCCCAAAATGAAGGGTTTCTCAAATCCCACACTGACCTTCTGTGGGTTCAAATTGGGAACCCATTGACTCGATTCAAGGCTGTAAACCACTCCGGGCTATCTTTTTATTCTGTCCATAAACCACACTGAACCCCTTGATTAGATTCCAGGCTGTAACTCACCCTGGGCGACCTGTTATTCTGTATATTAACCACTCTGAACCCCTCAATTAGATTCCATTCTGTAACTCACTCTGGGCTACCTGTTATTCTGTATATAAACCACACTGAACCCTTGATTAGATTCCAGGCTGTAACTCACTCTGGACTATCTGGTATTCTGTATATAAACCACCCTGAACCCCTCAATTAGATTCCAGGCTGTAACTCACTCTGGACTATCTGGTATTCTGTATATAAACCACTCTGAACCCCTCAATTAGATTCCAGGCTGTAACTCACTCTGGGCTATCTGTTATTCTGTATACACTCCACTCTGAACCCCTCAATTAGATTCCAGGCTGTAACTCACCCTGGGCTATATGTCATTCTCTATATAAACCGCTCTGAACCCCTCAATTAGATTCCAGGCTGTAACTCACTCCGGGCTATCTGTTATTCTGTATATAAACCACTCTGAAACCCTCAATTAGATTCCAGGCTGTAACTCACCCTGGGCTATCTGTTATTCTGTATATAAACCACTCTGAACCCCTCAATAGATTCCAGGCAGTTACTCACTGTGGGCTTCGGTTATTCTGTATATTAACGATTCAGAACCCCTCAATTAGATTCCAGGCTGTAACTCACTCTGGGCTATCTGTTATTCTGTATATAAACCACTCTGAACCCCTCAATAAGATTCCAGACTGTAACTAACTCTGGGCTATCTGTTATTCTGGATATAAACGACTCTGTAACCCTCAATTATATTCCAGTCTGTAACTCTCCCTGGGCTATCTGTTATTCTGTATATAAACCACTCTGAACCCCTCAATAAGATTCCAGACTGTAACTAACTCTGGGCTATCTGTTATTCTGGATATAAACGACTCTGTAACCCTCAATTATATTCCAGTCTGTAACTCTCCCTGGGTTATCTGTTATTCTGTATATAAACCACTCTGAACCCCTCAATTAGATTCCAAACTGTAACTCATTCCGGGCTATCTGTTATTCTGTATATAAACCACACTGAACCCCTCAATTAGATTCCAGGCAGTTACACACTCTGCGCGATCTATTATTCTGTATATTAACGATTCAGAACCCCTCAATTAGATTCCAGGCTGTAACTCACCCTGGGCTATTTGCTATTCTGTATATAAACCAATCTGAAACCCTCAATTAGATCTTAGGCTGTAACTCACTCCAGACTATCTGTTATTCTGCGTATAAACCACTCTGAAGGCCTCAATTAGTTTCCAGGCTGTAACTCACTCCGGGATATCTGTAATGCTGTACATAAACCACTCTGATCCCCTCAATTAGATTCCAGTCTGTAACACACTCCGCGCTATCTGTTATTCTGTATATAAACCACTCTTAACCCCTCAATTAGATTCCAGCCTGTAATTCACTCCGGGCAATCTGTTATTCTGTATATAAAACACTCTGAACCCCTCAATTTGATTCCAGGCTGTAATTCACGCTGGGCTATCTGTTATTCTGGATAGAAACCAGTCTGAAGCTCTCAATTAGATTCCAGGGTGTAACCCACTCCGGGATATCTGTTATTCTGTATATTATCCACCCTAAACCCCTCAATTAGATTCCAGGCTGTAACTCACTCTGGGCTATCTGTTATTCTGTACATAAACCACTCTGAACACCTCAATTAGATTCCAGGCTGTAACTCACTCCGGGATATCTGTTATTCTTTATATAAACCACCCTGAACCCCTCAATTAGATTCCAGGCTGTAAATCACTCTGGACTATCTGTTAATCTGCACATAAACCACTCTGAACCCCTCAATTAGATTCCAGGCTGTAAGTCACTCCGGGATATCTGTTATTCTGTAACATAAACCAGAGGATTTGAGCCACGGGGAGAAGCTGAATAAGCTGAGGCTGTTTTCCCTGGAGCATCAGAGGCTGAGGGGTGACTTTATCGTGGTTTATAAAATCAAGACGGGCATGGATAGGAAAAATAGACAAAGTCTTTTCCTCGCTGTAGGGGAGTCCAGAACTAGAGGGCAGAGGTTTAGTGTGAGAGGGGAAAGATATGGAAGAGACCTAAGGGGCAACTTGTTCACTCAGAGGGTGGTCCATGAATGGAATGAACTGTCAGAGGAAGTGGTGGAGGGTAGTACAATTGCAACATTTAAAATTCAGCTCGGTGGGTATGTGAATGGGAAAGGTTTGGAGGGAGATGGGCCAAGTGCTTGAAAAAGAGACTAGAGTAGGTTAGGATATCTGGTCGGCATAGACGGGTTGGACCAAAGGGTGTGTTTCCATGCTGTACATCCCTAGGAGTGTATGACTCCGCGATTTTGTGACTCACTACATTCTGTCCATAAACCACACTGAACCCCTTGATTAGATTCCAGGCTGTAACTCACTCAGGGCTATCTGTTATTCTGTATATAAACAAGCCTGAACCCCTCAATTAGATTCCATGCCTTAACTCACTCCAGGGTATCTGTTTCTGTATATAAACCACCCCGATCCCCTCGATTAAATTCCAGGCTTTAACTCACTCCGGGATATCTGTTTTTCTGTATATAAACCACTCTGAACCCCTCAATTAGATTCCAGGCTGTAACTCACTCCGGACTATCTGTTATTCTGTATATAAACCACTCTGAACTCCTCGATTAGGTTTCAGGCATTTGCTCACTCAGGACTATCTGTTAATATATATATACAAGCCTGAACCCCTCAATTCGATTCCATGCTGTAACTCACTCTGGGCTATCTGTTATTCTGTATATTAACCACCCTGAACCCATTGATTTGATTCCACTTCCTGTCATGTTAAGCTCATGTTCCCAACACAATCTAATCTTAATAATGATCAATGTATCACTGGTCGTCCAATCTGCTGGCACTACCATCATGTTAACTTACTGATGTTTACGTACATGATCAGCTGTAGCATCTGAACAATACTGCTTCAGAATTTCTCATCATTTTACACAGAAACATTCAGCTTTTTCTATTCTTACTGCAAATCACCTTCCAGAATATTCTCTTGCACCTGCCAATGTTTTCAATATAATTCACAAAACACTGACAGCAGGGTAGATGACATGATAGGATGTAGCAAACTGTTACACTGAGTACCTTCATGTTTCAATGTAATAATATCCAGTCAGAAACATGCCCTGGGTCAGGGATAAAACCTCCCGGGGTCTGGAAGTGGGGACTGGGCAGAGAACGGGGTTTTGGTCTGTCACTGAGTTAGTTTGGAAATCTGTGCTGCACATGGACATTTCTCCACATTATATTCAGTTTCTATGTGTGGGTGTGTGTGTGTGATGGAGAGAGTTTAAACTGTGTTTAACTCTGCGTCTCTGCTTAGGGATTCCCTGTCTTTCAGATATTTGACTGCAACATCATAGAAACTGTGGGTATCTGCCTGTTTCTCTCCCATCTTTCAGAACACATGGAAACCTCCACATAAAGCAGTTGAATCCTGTCTGGCTCAGCTCATTGTTGAGTTGGTCCATGGTGGGTAATTTCTCCTCTGCTTTCTCTCCTCTCGTATCCCGTTGCTCTGTCGATAAATCGCAAAATACCCTCAATTTGAATGCAATCTGCAACTCACTCCAGGCTATCTGTTATTCTGTATATAACCCACCCTGAACACCTCGATTCGATTCCAAGCAGCAACCCACTCCAGTCTATCTGTTATTCTGTATATAACCCAACCTGAACACCTCGATTCGATTCCAAGCTGTAACTCACTCTGGGATATCTGTTATTCTGTATATACACCACTCTGAACCCCTCAATTAGATTCCAGGCTGGAACTCACTCCGGGATATCTGTTATTATGTGTATAAACCACTCTGAACTCCTCAATTAGATTCCAGGCTGTAACTCACTCCGGGATATCTGTTACTCTGTGTATAAACCACCCTGAACCCCTCAATTAGATTCCAGGCTGTAACTCACCCTGGGCTTTCTGGTATTTTGTATATTAACCACTCTGAACCCCGCAATTAGATTCCAGGCTGTAACTCACTCAGGGATATCTGCTATTCTGTGTATAAACCACCCTGAACCCCTCGATTACATTCCAGGCTTTAACTGACTCCGGGATATCTGTTATTCTGTAACATAAACCAGCCTGAACCCCTTGATTAGATTCCAGGCTGTAACTCACTCCGGGCTATCTGTTATTCTGCATAAGAACCACCCTGAACCCCTCAATTAGATTCCAGGCTGTAACTCACTCTGGGATATCTGTTATTCTGTATATAGACCACTCTGAACCCCTCAATTAGATTCCAGGCTGGAACTCACTCCGGGATATCTGTTATTCTGTATATAAACCACTCTGAACCCCGCTATTAGATTCCAGGCTGTAACTCACTCAGGGATATCTGTTATTCTGTATATAAACCACTCTGAACCCCGCAATTAGATTGCAGGCTGTTACTCACTCAGGGATATCTGTTAATCTGTATATAAACCACTCTGAACCACTCAATTAGATTCCAGGCTGTAACCCACCCCGGGCTATCTGTTATTCTGTATATCAACCACTCTGAACCCCTCAAGTAGATTCCAGGCTGTAACTCGCTCTGGACTATCTGTTATTCTGCATATCAACCACTCTGAAGGCCTCAATTAGATCCAGACTGTAACTCACTCCAGGATATCTGTTATTCTGCATATAAACCACTCTGAACCCCTCAATTAGATTCCAGGCTGTAACTCACTCCGGGCTATCTGTTATTCTGTATATAAACCACTCTGAAGGCCTCAATTAGATCCAGATTGTAACTCACTCCAGGATATCTGTTATTCCGTATATTAACCACTCTGAAACCCTCAATTAGATTCCAGGCTGTAACTCGCTCTGGACTATCTGTTATTCTGTATATTAACCACTCTGAAGGCCTCAATTAGATCCAGACTGTAATTCACTGCAGGATATCTGTTATTCTGTATATAAACCACTCTGAAGGCCTCAATTAGATCCAGACTGTAATTCACTCCAGGATATCTGTTATTCTGTGTATAAACCACTCTGAACCTCTGAATTAGATTCCAGGCTGTAACTCACTCCAGGCTATCTGTTATTCTGTATATAAACCACTCTGAACCCCTCAATTAGATTCCAGGCCGTAACTCAGTCTGGGTATGTGTTATTCTGTATATAAACCACTCTGAACCCCTCAATTAGATTCCAGGCTGTAACTCGGTCTGGATTATCTGTTATTTTGTATCGAAACCACTCTGAACCCCTCAATTAGATTCCAGGCTGTAACTCACTCCGGGATATCTGTTATTCTGTGTATAAACCACCCTGAA
Organism: Chiloscyllium punctatum; assembly: GCF_047496795.1. Classification (NCBI taxonomy): domain Eukaryota; kingdom Metazoa; phylum Chordata; class Chondrichthyes; order Orectolobiformes; family Hemiscylliidae; genus Chiloscyllium; species Chiloscyllium punctatum. Next base: position 17,765 of record NW_027310497.1, read on the forward strand.
CCACTCAATTAGATTCCAGGCTGTAACTCACCCTGGGCTATCTGTTATTCTGTATATAAACCACTCTAAACCCCTCTATTAGATTCCACGCCGTAACTCAGTCTGGGCTATGTGTTGTTCTGTATATAAACCACTCTGAACCCCTCAATTAGATTCCAGGCTGTAACTCACTCCGGGATATCTGTTATTCTGTATATAAACCACTCTGAACCCCGCAATTAGATTCCAGGCTGTAACTCACTCCGGGATATCTGTTAATCTGGATATAAACCACTCTGAACCCCTCAATTAGATTCCAGGCTGTAACTCACTCCGGGATATCTGTTATTCTGTATATAAACCACTCTGAACCCCGCAATTAGATTCCAGGCTGTAACTCGCTCTGGACTATCTGTTATTCTTTATATTATCCATTCTGAAGGCCTCAATTAGATCCAGACTGTAACTCACTCCAGGATATCTGTTATTCTGTATGTAAACCACTCTGAACCCCTCAATTAGATTCCAGGCTGTAACCCACTCCGGGATATCTGTTATTCTGTATATAAACCACTCTGAACCCCGCAATTAGATTCCAGGCTGTAACTCATTCCGGGCTATCTGTTATTCTGTATATAAACCAGTCTGAATCCCTCAATTCGATTCCAGGCTGTAACTCACTCCGGGATATCTGTTATTCTGTATATAAACCACTCTGAACCCCTCAATTAGATTCCAGGCTGTAACTCACTCCGGGATATCTGTTATTCTGTTTATAAACCACTCTGAACCCCGCAATTAGATTCCAGGCTGTAACTCACTCCGGGATATCTGTTATTCTGTATATAAACCACTCTGAACCCCTCAATTAGATTCCAGACTGTAACTCACTCCGGGATATCTGTTATTCTGTATATAAACCACTCTGAACCCCGCAATTAGATTACAGGCTGTAACTCACTCCGGGATATCTGTTATTCTGTATATAAACCACTCTGAACCCCGCAATTAGATTACAGGCTGTAACTCACTCCGGGATATCTGTTATTCTGTGTATAAACCACCCTGAACCACTCAATTAGATTCCAGGCTGTAACTCAGTCTGGGCTTTCTGGTATCTTGTATATAAACCACTCTGAACCCCTCTATTACATTCCAGGCCGTAACTCAGTCAGGGCTATGTGTTGTTCTGTATATAAACCACTTTGAACCCCTCAATTAGATTCCAGGCCGTAACTCAGTCTGGGCTATGTGTTATTCTGTATATAAACCACTCTGAACCCCTCAATTAGATTCCAGGCTGTAACTCGCTCTGGATTATCTGTTGTTCTGTAAAGTAACCTCTCTGAAGGCCTCAATTAGATCCAGACTGTAACTCACTCCAGGATATCTGTTATTCTGTATATAAACCACTCTGAACCCCTCAATTAGATTCCAGGCAGTAACTCACTCCGGGATATCTGTTATTCTGTATATAAACCACTCTGAACCCCTCAATTAGATTCCAGGCTGTAACTCACTCCGGGATATCTGTTAATCTGGATATAAACCACTCTGAACCCCTCAATTAGGTTCCAGGCTGTAACTCACTCCGGGATATCTGTTATTCTGTTTATAAACCACTCTGAACCCCGCAATTAGATTCCAGGCTGTAACTCACTCTCGACTATCTGGTATTCTGTATATTAACCACTCTGAAGGCCTCAATTAGATCCAGACCGAAATTCATTCCAGGATATCTGTTATTCTGTATATAAACCACTCTGAACCTCTCAATTAGATTCCAGGCTGTAACTCACTCCAGGCTATCTGTTATTCTGTATATAAACCACTCTGAACCCCGCAATTAGATTCCAGGCTGTAACCCACTTCGGGATATTTGTTATTCTGTGTATAAACTACCCTGGACCCCTCAATTAGATTCCAGGCTGTAACTCACTCCAGGATATCTGTTATTCTGTATATAAACCACCCTGAACCCCTCAATTAGATTCCAGGCTGTAACTCACTCCGGGACATCAATTATTCTGTATATAAACCACTCTGAACCCCTCAATTAGATTCCAGACTGTAACTCACTCCGGGATATCTATTATTCTGTGTATAAACCACTCGGAACCCCGCAATTACATTCCAGGCTGTAACTCACTCCGGAATATCTGTTATTCTGTGTATAAACCACTCTGAACCCCTCAATTAGATTCCAGTCTGTAACTCACTACGGGCTATCTGTTATTCTGTATATAAACCACTCTGAACCCCTCAATTAGATTCCAGGCTGGAACTCACTCCGGGCTATTTGTTATTCAATATATAAACCACTCTGAACCCCTCAATTACATTCCAGGCTGTAACTCATTAGGGATATCTGTTAATCTGTATATAAACCACTCTGAACCCCTCAATTAGATTCCAGGCTGTAACTCACTCCGGGATATCTGTTATTCTGTATATAAACCACTCTGAACCCCGCAATTAGATTCCAGGCTGTAACTCGCTCTGGACTATCTGTTACTCTTTATATTATCCATTCTGAAGGCCTCAATTAGATCCAGACTGTAATTCACTCCAGGATATCTGTCATTCTGTATATAAACCACTCTGAACCCCTCAATTAGATTCCAGGCTGTAACTCACTCCGGGATATCTGTTATTCTGTATATAAACCACTCTGAACCCCGCAATTAGATTCCAGGCTGTAACTCGCTCTGGACTATCTGTTACTCTTTATATTATCCATTCTGAAGGCCTCAATTAGATCCAGACTGTAATTCACTCCAGGATATCTGTCATTCTGTATATAAACCACTCTGAACCCCTCAATTAGATTCCAGGCTGTAACTCACTCCGGGATATCTGTTATTCTGTATATAAACCACTCTGAACCCCGCAATTAGATTCCAGGCTGTAACTCATTCCGGGCTATCTGTTATTCTGTATATAAACCAGTCTGAATCCCTCAATTAGATTCCAGGCTGTAACTCACTCCGGGATATCTGTTATTCTGTATATAAACCACTCTGAACCCCTCAACTAGATTCCAGGCTGTAACTCACTCCGGGATATCTGTTATTCTGTATATAAACCACTCTGAACCCCGCAATTAGATTCCAGGCTGTAACTCGCTCTGGACTGTTATTCTTTATATTAACCATTCTGAAGGCCTCAATTAGATCCAGACTGTAATTCACTCCAGGATATCTGTTATTCTGTATATAAACCACTGTCAACCTCTCAATTAGATCCAGACTGTAACGCACTCCGGGATATCTGTCATTCTGTATATAAACCACTCTGAACCCCTCAATTAGATTCCAGGCTGTAACTCACTCCGGGATATCTTTTATTCTGTGTATAAACCACTCTGAACCCCTCAATTAGATTCCAGACTGTAACTCACTCCGGGATATCTGTTATTCTGTATATAAACCACTCTGAATCCCGCAATTAGATTACAGGCTGTAACTCACTCCGCGATATCTGTTATTCTGTGTATAAACCACCCTGAACCACTCAATTAGATTCCAGGCTGTAACTCAGTCTGGGCTTTCTGGTATTTTGGATATAAACCACTCTGAACCCCTCTATTAGATTCCAGGCCGTAACTCAGTCAGGGCTATGTGTTGTTCTGTATATAAACCACTTTGAACCCCTCAATTAGATTCCAGGCCGTAACTCAGTCTGGGCTATGTGTTATTCTGTATATAAACCACTCTGAACCCCTCAATTAGATTCCAGGCTGTAACTCGCTCTGGATTATCTGTTGTTCTGTAAATTAACCTCTCTGAAGGCCTCAATTAGATCCAGACTGTAACTCACTCCAGGATATCCGTTATTCTGTATATAAACCACTCTGAACCCCTCAATTAGATTCCAGGCAGTAACTCACTCTGGGATATCTGTTATTCTGTATATAAACCACTCTGAACCCCGCAATTAGATTCCAGGCTGTAACTCACTCTCGACTATCTGGTATTCTGTATATTAACCACTCTGAAGGCCTCAATTAGATCCAGACTAAAATTCATTCCAGGATATCTGTTATTCTGTATATAAACCACTCTGAACCCCTCAATTAGATTCCAGACTGTAACTCACTCCGGGATATCTATTATTCTGTGTATAAACCACTCGGAACCCCGCAATTACATTCCAGGCTGTAACTCACTCCGGGATATCTGTTATTCTGTGTATAAACCACTCTGAACCCCGCAATTAGATTCCAGTCTGTAACTCACTACGGGCTATCTGTTATTCTGTATATAAACCACTCTGAACCCCTCAATTCGATTCCAGGCTGGAACTCACTCCGGGCTATCTGTTATTCAATATATAAACCACTCTGTACCCCTCAATTACATTCCAGGCTGTAACTCACTGCGGGATATCTGTTAATCTGTATATAAACCACTCTGAACCCCTCAATTAGATTCCAGGCTGTAACTCACTCCGGGATATCTGTTATTCTGTATATAAACCACTCTGAACCCCGCAATTAAATTCCAGGCTGTAACTCACTACGGGCTATCTGTTATTCTGTATATAAACCACTCTGAACCCCTCAATTAGATTCCAGTCTGTAACTCACTACGGGCTATCTGTTATTCTGTATATAAACCACTCTGAACCCCTCAATTCGATTCCAGGCTGGAACTCACTCCGGGCTATCTGTTATTCAATATTTAAACCACTCTGTACCCCTCAATTACATTCCAGGCTGTAACTCACTGCGGGATATCTGTTAATCTGTATATAAACCACTCTGAACCCCTCAATTAGATTCCAGGCTGTAACTCACTCCGGGATATCTGTTATTCTGTATATAAACCACTCTGAACCCCGCAATTAAATTCCAGGCTGTAACTCGCTCTGGACTATCTGTTATTCTTTATATTATCCATTCTGAAGGCCTCAATTAGATCCAGACTGTAATTCACTCCAGGATATCTGTCATTCTGTATATAAACCACTCTCAACCTCTCAATTAGATTCCAGGCTGTAACTCACTCCGGGATATCTACTATTCTGTATATAAACCACTCTGAACCCCGCAATTAGATTCCAGACTGTAACTCACTCTGGGATATCTGTTATTCTGTATATTAACCACTCTGAACCCCTCAATTAGATTCCAGGCTGTAACTCACTCTGGGATATCTGTTATTCTGTATATAAACCACTCTGAACCCCTCAATTAGTTTCCAGGCTGTAACTCGCTCTGGACTATCTTTTATTCTGTATATTAATCACTCTGAACCCCTTAATTTGATTCCAGGCTGTAACTCTCTCCGGGATATCTGTTAATCTGTATATAAACCACTCTGAACCCCTCAATTCGATTCCAGGCTGTAACTCGCTCTGGATTATCTGTTATTCTGTATATTAACCTCACTGAAGGCCTCAATTAGATCCAGACTGTAACTCACTCCAGGATATCCGTTATTCTGTATATAAACCACTCTGACCCGCTCAATTAGATTCCAGGCTGTAACTCACTCCGGGATATCTGTTATTCTGTATATAAACCACTCTGAACCCCTCAAAAAGATTCCAGGCTGTAACTCACTCCGGGATAACTGTTATTCTGTATATAAACCACTCTGAACCCCTCAATTAGATTCCAGGCTATAAATCACTCCAGGATATCTGTTGTTCTGTATATAAATCACCCTGAACCCCTCAATTAGATTCCAGGCTGTAACTCACTCCGGGCTATCTGTTATTCTGTATATAAACCACTCTGAACCCCTCAATTAGATTCCAGACTGTAACTCACTCCGGGATATCTGTTATTCCATATATAAACCACTCTGAACCCCTCAATTAGATTCCAGGCTGTAACTCACTCCGGGCTATCTGTTATTCTGTATATAAACCACTCTGAACCCCTCAATTAGATTCCAGGCTGGAACTCACTCCGGGCTATCTGTTATTCTATATATAAACCACTCTGAACCCCGCAATTAGATTCCAGGTGTAACTCACTCCGGGATATCTGTTAATCTGTATATAAACCACTCTGAACCCCTCAATTAGATTCCAGGCTGTAACTCGCTCTGGACTGTCTGTTAGTCTGTATATTAACCACTCTGAACCCCTCAATTAGATCCAGACTGAAATTCACTCCAGGATATCTTTTATTCTGTATATAAACCTCTCTGAACCTCCAGGGAATGTCTGTTATAGAATGTTGAGGATAGAACGTTCCGAGGAACTCCTTGACCTGTTCCCCCGACCCACCCCACCTACATGATGTCCTGTGCCTGGGCACACTGTAACATTAATGGGGTGAGAGACGGAGAGTCCAATCACAGGAATGGGAACTAAAGGCATTGCCAGATCAGCTGAAATGGTTCGATTTACCACATTCTCAATCCACCTCACAGACCAGCCTAGACACCATAAACCCAGTGGAGATATCTGTTCACCGTTGAACACGCTGTAGACCAGGCCAGTGTACTGCTCAGTACAACCCAGCAATCTGTCCAGATTCATCCATTGTACTGGTCAATACAATCCAGCGATCTGTCCAGAGTGGAGCACTGTGCAGACCACAGCAGTGCATTGATCTATAAACCCAGACTAGATATCTGTCCAGAACGGGGAGCTGCACAGACCACATCATTGTATTATCTATAAACCTCAACTAGATAGTCTGACCAGCTCAGCGACCTGTGCATTGATCACCCGTGAATTAATTTGCAAACAAGGCGCAGTTACCCTCCCAGCATGAAGGGCTGTGTACCCCACCCCAATTGCATTGATCTGTAAACCAGGTGCAGTTACCCTCCCAGCATGTAGGACTGTGTACACCACCCCAGTACATTGATCTGTAACCCAGGAACAGTTACCCTCCCAGCATGTAGGACTGTGTACCCCACCCCAGTGCATTGATCTGTAACCCAGGAGCAGTTACCCTCCCAGCATGTAGGACTGTGTACACCACACCAGTGTATTGATCTGTAACCCAGGAGCAGTTACCCTCCCAGCATGTAGGACTGTGTACACCACCCCAGTACATTGATCTGTAACCCAGGAACAGTTACCCTCCCAGCATGTAGGACTGTGTACCCCACCCCAGTGCATTGCTCGGTAACACTGTGTGAGATCCCTGCCCAGTGTGGGGAAATTTGCAGCCCGTTAAGGAAATGACAGGATGTACAGCTCCCACCCATTTACAGCTCCATGTCTCCATTGTTGCCCTGACAAGGGTGGGCTGTGCATATGAACCTCACTGCCAGAGAGAGATAGTGGGGGAATCAGTTTAATATCATCACATGGGAGGGGTTTGGGGTATAGACAGAGAGGGGGAGACTGAGAGACAGTGTCATGGAAGGATGTGTTCCCAGGTTTCAGAATGCTGAAATGGAGACACTTCGATAGCATCCTGTAACATGAGCCTGTCTTCCCAGGAAAGATGGGAAAGTGGGATATTGGTGTGAGATCAGATGATGGAGAGTTTTGTATGAGCATTTGTTCTACAGCTTTGTAAATGGAGTCGTTCATGACTGGAGGTACACCCCATCACCCAGATGCTCCTGGATATTCCCTGATCCCTGACACTGGGGCCATCTTTAAAAGCATAATGGTCACACGATTGAGCTTTCTCAGCTAGGAGGGGCCCTGCACAGTTTACCCCGAGCATGGCAGATAAGGGACAATTACACCACGGTTTGTCAACAGGGGCACGGAGGTCCTGGTGGATGGGCTAGTACAGAGGGCGACCATTCTCTTCTCAGAGTGGGTGACACCACCAGACCCACCGAGCATGGTCTGAGCTCCCCACCCAGCTCAGTACAGTATCTGTGGTCTGAAGAAATACCCAGCAATACAGGGCAAGCATCAATAACCTCCCCCACTCTGTCAGGATAAGGGTCACTGTATTCTCTCACCTCCCTCACACTCACTGTATGTTTGTTATAGCACCGACCCCCGAACAAGGCTCATGGTCCACCACACTCACTGCCTCATGCTGCACCTTCTCTCTCCGTCTCAGTCTCTCCCTCTCCCTCTCTCTCCCCTCCTCCCTCCACTTCACCCCCACACTAATAACACTGCATGGATACAACACTGTGGACTGACTCCCTCCGGACACCTCACCATTATACCATTATCCCCACCGATACCAGCACTAACAGCAGGGCCACCCACTCCCACCCTCCCTCTCTCCCTCCCTTTCTCCCATTCCAGGAGAAACAGCCTGAAAGAGGACAGAAAGGGCCAAGCCGGGTGGTGGAGTGCCCGATATCCGTTCCCTCACCCCCCTCCCCCTGCCATGTTGGGAGGACCCTGGTACGAGCCGGAGACGACAGGGACGCCTCATGTGGAGATTCTGAAACATCCACGTCCCACCGACCGAGTAAGGAGCAATGTTCAGTGAAGGGCAATTCTCACTTTAAACCCACTGGCAGCTCCGTTTCCCCCCGGCACAACTTAGAAGCCGTGGCCCTGATGACATCTCCCTTTTGTGTCGAGCTGGTACAAATTGAATCCCCACGGTCTCGGTGGGCAGGAGGGTGGGGTCACAACACATCGTCACCACCACCTCCCAGGAAGGGAGCACAGAGACTCCCTCCTACATCTCCCCCTGTAAACAGCTCAGATACTGAAACTAATCTGTGATAGTTACTGCTCTCCCCACTTGTCCTGATATCTTCAACAATCTGTGCTCATATACACCCAGCGCTCTCTGCTCCTGCACCCCCTTTATAATGGCACAGCCTGTTTTAAACTGTCTTTCATTGTCTTTCCTACCAAAGTGTCTCACCTCAAACTGCTCTGCACTGATCCCCATCTGCCCGAAAACTACTCCAACGTATCACTGTCCTGTCAGAGTTCCACACTGTCCTCCATAGACTTCAGAGTTCTTCCAGGTTTGCTGCCACCTACAAACATTGAGATTGTCATAGCGTCACAGTCCCCATGAAACAACTGAAATCCTGCCCCACATACACGAGTGTGAGCAAGTGAAATACTGATATATTCCTATGGACAAAGTCGAATAATGACATGCTGTCACTGAAGCAACAAAAGTCCTGACACACACCAGACGGAGCGAATGAAATATTGACAAACCACAGAGCAAGAGAAATCCGGTTAGGTCCCACTTATCGATATTCATCAGGGTACAGTGTGATGAAGTTGAAAGCGTGTACTATACCTTTAAGAGAGAGGGAATGCTGTTCTGAACTGAGAGCTTACAAACTCCTGTGATACGAGAGGGTGGCAGACCCTGAAACAGTATATTGCTATAGAGCTGGAGTCGGGTAATAAGCAGTTAAGAGAAAGAGAGTCCCAGAATTGTGAATAGTTCATGTAAAATGTTCACTTTCAGAGTGAAAAAACGAAATTGGTCGTTTTATTTAAACAGTGGAATTTGGCAGATCTGTCCCTCATATTTTAACAGTTTACGAGGCGAATTGAGCATTTCTTTATGTTTAGTTTAAGTTACCAGATGAGCTTCACGCAGTGTCCTCACCATCCCCGTGTGTGTATCTGTGTGTCTCTGTGTGGGGCAGGTCTGGCAGTCTCTGTGGTGCTTAAAGTGATGCAATGCCACCCTCTGCTGGCCTCCACACGCCACTGCACAGGCATTGGCAGAGGGTGAAAACCAACAGGGATTCATTCAGATGGGGGGAGGGAGAGGGCAGCTGCTCGCAGCACCATCCAAACTGATGTCTTATCCATGTACTGATCTAAATGTCCTTTAAATGTTGTAACTGTCCCTGTTTTCACCACTTCCTCTGGAAGTTCATTCCACACACAAGCCAGCTTCTGTCTAAAATAATTACCTCTCATGACTTTCGTAAATCTTTTTTCCTCGCACCTTGAAAATCCCTCAATTTTGAATCCTCAACTCTAGAGAAAAGACATCAGTCCTTCAGCTTCTCTGTACCCCACATTAATTTATAAACCTCTGTAAAGTTACTGCTTAATCTCATATTCTTCAGTGAAAAAAGTCCCAGCCGATCCAGCCTCTCCTTGCAGCTCACTCCCTCCTTTCCCAGCAACATCCAGGTTAATCTCTTCTCAATCCTCTCCAGCTTAATGATATCAAAGTGAATAGTCAAGGTATTTTCTAAGGGTACGGGGAGTCCAAAACTAGAGGACATGGGGTTAAGGTGAGAGGGGAAACATTTAAAAGTGACCTAAGGGGCAAATTTTTCACCCAGAGGGTGGTGTGCCTATGGAATGAGCGGGCAGGGTGACCAGACTAGACACAATATTCTAGAAGAGGTCTCACCAATAACCTGTACAACCACAACATGACATCCCCATTCCGATACTCAAAGGGTCTGACCAATGAAGACATGTGTGTTAAACACCTTCTTAACCACACTATCTATATGAGATGCAAATTTTAAAGAATTAAATCTGACGGCCTAGGTCTCTGTTCTACAGCACTGCCAAAGGCCCTGCTTTTAATTGTATAGTCCTGCTGTTGTTTGATTTACCAAATCCAATACCTCGCATTAATCCAAACTAAACTCCATCCGCCACCCCTCAGCCCAGTGAGTGACATTACTGTCACCTCAACCTCTCCCTTCAATTTTAAAATGCCCATCCCTTTCCAGGAGGCCTACACACTCCGGCCTTGAGTTTCACAAAGACCCTGAGCTTGGGTTGCCTTGTGTGGTTAGGGGGAGGAGGGACAGATTGCAGACACAGTCAGTGGGGAGGAGAGGCTGGACAGTAATCAGCAGCCTGGTGTCACTTCATGGTTTTAGGAAGAGGGCAGTCGCACGTTAGAGGTGGGTAAGAATGATCGGTGTTTTGGAGTCAGAAATTAAGCTCTTCCTTCGTCTCTGGTGTTCAGTAATACATATCTATTTGAGACCCTTCATTGGGCAGAGTGTGTTTGCAGGATTTCTTTCCTTAATATTGTAGACTATAGATAATAGCGATTAAAGATTTTTATAGTTAATTTTGATGGCACAGCACGTACCCTCAATATCCTACAGTTGAGAACAACTATCTTGCGTTTGCTTAACAATACAAAGTGTTTTGTGCAGTTCAGTAATGGGAACCTGATTATAATAAATCCACACTGAGCTGAAAGTGGGCAATAAAATATGACCCAACATCTTGGTATGGTAGTGTAGTGTGTAGTGTCCCTGTGTATGAGCCAGAGCTCTGGATTTGATTCCAATTCCTGTACTAGTGTTCCTAGCTCTGGACTAGAAGGCCTGGATTCAAGTCCTGCCTGTTGCAGAGGTATGTCCCAGCATGTCAGGACAGGCTGATGAACAAACACACAGGAGAATAATGTTACAGCTTTATGGCTATTGTTGAGTGATGCTAGTGTCCCTGCCTCCGGGCACAAAGGTCTAGGTGTAAAGCCCACAGAAGTGTCTCAGGATACATCTGAACAAACTGATTAAAATGGATTTAAAATTGTGACTTGATGGAGAAGGAAGAGGTGTCAATATTGCATTTCAGAATGTAGCCCAGAATGAGTGAAAGTACAGCCATTCGTGTTGATTGGAGTCACATTTCACACCAGTGAAGGGTTTATAAAGTCACAATGGCCATGGATAGGGTGAGTTGTCAGGGGTTTTTCCCCAGGTTAGGGTCGTCCAAAAATAGAGGGCATTGGTGGAAAGTGAGAGGGGAAAGGTTTTGATGAGGCCTAAAGGGCACCATTTCACACAGAGGGTGGTGTGTGTATGGAATGAGCTGGCAGAGGAAGTGGTGGAGGCTGGTACAACTACAGCATCTAGGTACTGAGAGACCTGGTGAGCTTCTCCAGCAATTCCTGTATTTCTTTTAAAAATGCATTCAGTTTAACACAGGTACTCTGAATAAATTAAACATTTTTATTTTTTAATGACGCAGGGACATATAAATATATCTTCAAATTGACCGAGACCATTTTCTGTGAAGGGTATGGCTCTGTGTATGACAGCAGCAATGATGCACCGACATGCAACAGGGAATGTGATGGAGACATAGTTTGGACAATGTACAAGGAGACCTCACATGGTCCAGTTTGGGAGAGGATGACATTACTGTGTGATTCAACTCAGAGAGTGAGAAAATGTAATCTGCCTGAGAAGGAATGGCCTATTGCACTCTCTCTCCTTCATTGTTCCTCATCACAGCAATGTGTGCGAGCTAAAAAAAAACCTCGACAGTCATCGTTACCATTCTTATTTTTATGGAATCCCTGCAGTGTGGAAACATGCCCTTCGACCCAACAAGTCCATAACAACCTTCCCAAACCATTCCCCTATACTTACCCCTGACTAATTCACATAACCAAGATTTCCATGAACATTACAGACAATTTAGCATGACCAACCCACCGAACCTACACAGTTTGTGGTCGGAAACTAGATCACCCATTAGAAGTTCACACAGGTAACGGGAGAATGTGCAAACTCCACACAGACAGTCACCCAAGGCTGGAATCGACCCCAAGTCCCTGGTGCTGTGAGGCAGCAGTGCTAACCACCGTGCTACCCTTTGGATGATCCCGAACCAGAATTCACTGGAATCTATTCATTGCCTAAAGCAAAGGGAGTTCAGCCAAATCCAAACTCTCCCAGGATGAAATCACATTGCTAGCAGCTTGTGTGAGTAGCAGAATAACGTTTTGGACAATCTCACAATTTTTCCATTGTCATGAGTTCCAATAATACTTTGGACCAAGTTCTTTCAAGTTAAAATTGTGTGTGTGTTTGTGTGTGTTTGTGTGTGTTTGTGTGTGTGTGTGTGTGTATGTGTGTGTGTGTGTGTGTGTGTGTGTGTGTGTGTGTGTGTGTGTGTGTGTGTGTGTGTGTGTGTGTGTCTCAGTGTTTTTAGAAAGGGAAATATTGATTATATAATTACAATACCCAAACAGTTTGCCATTCAGCTTTCCACCATAGTTTGAGTAACATTGCTCTGGATCATAAACGTGTTGCTTTAGCAGATTAAAGAAACGAGCCTGATTTGTTCCTAAAACTGACCCTGACCCAGTCTGAGACCGATATCATCGGCCATATCACTGACCTGGTCACATTTAACATTTGTTGTGAGCAGTGGAGGAGTAGGACTAGAAAAGGAAACAGTGACCCCAAAAAGCCGGGGAACTATAAACCGGTGAGCCTGATGTCAGTGGTGGGTAAGTTGTTGGAGGGGTTTCAAAGGGATAGCATTTACATACATTTGGGAAGGCAAGGGCTGATCGGGGTAGACAACGTGTCTTTCTGTATGAGAAATCATGTCTCATTAATTTGGCTGAGTTTTTTGAAGAGATGACAAAGAAGATTGATGAAGGCAGTTTGGTAGACATTGTCTATATGGACTTCAGCAAGGTGTTCATTTAAAGAACAAAGAACAAAGAAAATTTACAGTCCAGGAACAGTCCCTTCGCCCTCCAAGCCTGAGCCGATCCAAATGTACTGTCTAAATCAGTCGCCCAATTCCTAAGCATCTGTATCCCTCTGCTCCCCACCTACTCATGCATCTGTCCAGACGCATCTTAAATGAATCTACCGTGCCTGCCTCGACCACCTCTGCTAGCAACGCATTCCAAATGTCCACCACCCTCTGTGTGAAGTACTTACCGCGTGTATCCCCCTTAAATATTCCACCTCTCACTTTGAAAGCACGACCTCTCATTACTGAATCCTTCAACCTGGGAAAAAGTTGATCTCTATCCACCCTGGCTAGATTTTGCAAACGTTAATCAGGTCCCCCCTCAATCTCCTTTTATCTAGTGAAAATAAACCTAACCTACTCAGCCTTCCTTCACAGCTAGTATTTCATTCTGATTGGTAGACAGATTAGTAAGTTTCAGTCACATAAGATACAGAGGAAGCCAGTCACAAATGGCGTGAAGGAAGAGGGATATTTTTTAGCCTGGAAGCTTGTGAGCAGCAGTGTGCTGCAAGAATCAGTACTGAGTTCACTGCATTTCATCATTTATGTAAAGGATTTAGATGTGAATATTGGGGCCATAGTTAGTAAGTTTACAGATGACATTAGAAAGGTGGTGTGGTAGATTATCTCAGAGTACAACTAGACCAGAATTAGATGGGACAAAGGGGCAAGGAGTAACAGATGAAGTTTAATTTAGATAAATATGAAGCTTTGCATTTTGGGAAGGCAAATCAGGGCAGATATTATATACTTCATGGTCAGGTCCTGGGGCATGTTGTGAATCAAAGGGACATAGGGCTGCAGGTGCATTGTTCCTTGAACGTGGAGTCGCAGGTAGACAGTGTGGTACAGAACACATTTGGCACATTTGCCTTAATCAGTCAGAGCATTGAGTATAGGAGTTGTGGTGGTATGTTGTATCTGTACAGGATGTTGGTGAGGCCACTTTAAGAATACTGCGTACAATTCGGTTTTCTGCTGAAATGACTTACACGGATGTTCCAGGACTGGAGGTTTAAGCTTTAGGGAGAGTTTGATTAGGTTGAGGTGTTTCCCCCTGGAGTGTCAGAGGCTGAAGGGTGACATTATAGAGGTTTATAAAACCATCAGGGGCATGGATATTCTGAACAGCCATGTTCTGCTCTCCAGGATAGGGGAGTCCAGAACAAGAGGGCAGAGGTTGAAGGTGAGGGGGATTGATTTAGAAGGGACCTGAAGATAAATGATTCACACAGAGAGTAGCGTATGTACAGAAAGTGCTGTCAGAGGAAGTGCTGAAGGTGGTTACAATCGCACATTTAAAAAGTATCTGAAAGAAGAGGGATATTGGCCAAATGCTGACAAATGGGACGAGATCGGATTTGATATCTGATCGGAGTGAACAGATTGGACTAAAGGGTCTGCTTTCGTTCTGCATGACTCTCTGATTCTATAAGAGGGATGATGAAAAATTCTGTAAGGTCCTTTCAAGTCGGACTTCTCTTCTCTGGAAGTTTATCGTGCCTCTATGTTTACATTGATTGAAAGCTGCATTAGTTAAATATTTGACAAAGAAGTGAGTCACGGATAATGGGATACAGACAGGAAAGTGGGGCTGAGACCCCAACCTGATCAGCTACAATTTTAGTGCCAGGTGGAGAAGGCTCAAAGTATCTAATGACCCACTCCTGCTCCTCAGTCCCATGTTCCTGTGTTCCATTCAGCCCCTCAAACCTGCTAGACAGGAACAGTTGGAGGCCACTTGCTCCTATAACCTGGTGCACAGAAACAGAGGAGACCATTCAGTCCCTCAAGACTGTCCCACATGCTTTGAGGTGATTTGGGAAATGTAATTGGGAAGCGCAGGCTGGGTATGAAAGAGGCCCCTCATCTCTCTTTAGAAAGCTTCCCCTCTCTGCAGCTTGAGCTCCATTTGTTGATCATGTTGTAGACCCAGATTCACTGTGAAAACAGCCCACATACCTCACCCAGAGATGGCTCACAAAATCATCTAGTCTCCCTGACTGCAATATGCAATACCAGAATCATTCATAAAAATAACACCCACTAACTTTCCAATAACAGAAGGGGAGAACATCAGAAACAGGGGCATGTCGTTCACTCCCCAAACCTGCCTTGCCCTTCACTAAGATCATGGCTGATCTGCTCCTGGCCTCAAATCCTCTTTCATACCCAATTCTTCATAGCCCTCACCTCTCTGACAGGTCAATATCCATCTACCTCCTCTTCAAATACTTTCAGTCATCTAGCTCCCCGAACACTCTTGAGATGAGAAATCCTGACATTCAATCCCACCTGTTTGAAGAAAACACGTGCTGCTCCTATATCATGGACTATTGATATGAAAAAAAGAGGTTCCCGGTAAAAATGAATGGCCCTGATATCAAGACAATGGTTGACTTCTGTTGACATCAAGGAGCTGAACTTAATGGGAATCAGAGTAAACTCTCCAGTGTTTGGAGTCAAACATGGCACAAAGGAAGATGTTCATCATCTCAGTCCTGGGTCACCTCTGTGGGAGATCCTCAGGGTAGCTTCCTCTTCACAAACATCTTTAGCTGCTTCATCAATGTCTCCCCACCCTCACCCGCCCCACCATAAGATCAGAAGTGGGGATGGTCACTGAAGATTCAACAATGTTCAGAACGTTTTGTCCCCCGTCAGCTCCTGAATTGGTCTGTGTCTGTGTGCAGCAAGACCCAGACTCCATTGAGGCTTGTGCTGCTGAAGTATCAGTAACATTCATATACCAGCACTGCCTGACACTGCACATTGCCACAATAAAACAAGAGTTCATTCAGCACCTCACTCTGGTTTCACAGGAATATGAGGAAGTCGTTCAGCCCATTGACGTTACTGGAGATGAACTGGGATAGCCTATTCAGTGCCTCCAGCCTATTACTCAGGAGGAGAAGAAGTCTAGTATGATGGACCACAACAGAGCACCTCGAAAATATTTGATGGCAATAGCCTAGATTTTTATGTTTTCTTATTTCAAAGGAAATGTAAAGTGTCTGTTCCAGATGCAATGTGACTGGTCAAACTACTCGGTGTGAAGCAAAACACCATCTATTTCAACATGAAAGAAGAAATAACACCACAGAAAGAGGAATTTAGAATAACGTAATTCTATTGGACAGCTTAACAGAAGAATAGATCTAGGAACTATTACTAATGAACTGTTCCAATATAGGGAAATCCCATAAACACAGCCCTTGGCAAAAAGAAATATTCAGACACAGAATGTCACAAATATTTCTCCAATCCAGGAATTAAAAACAGCATCAAGAGAAAATTCAGAGAGAGTAGCAGCCAGGAAACATTCCCTGAAGCTTCCAACTCTGTGGAGACCCCAATAGTTTCTGATGTTACTGAGAAACCAAAACCCAGAGATCCTTATCTGTGAGAGCTGGCCACACCCATTCAGGCTGCATTAAAATAAACACAAGGCTTCCCTAGCTGTTACTCAAGTGGTCTTAACTAGCCAGCTTGGAACAATCGTTCAATCTCTCTCATAAAAGAAACCAGGATAAAAATAACCTCTTTAAGCTGCAGCATTGTCACACTTGTCAGCACATCTAGCTGTTAAACAGGAACCAGGGGTAACCAGCCAGTCCCTTGGCCCTATCCAATTGGACGAGGAAGAAGCCAGTCAGTCCCTTGAGTCACTTATACAGGAACAGTAGGAGGCCATTCCCACCTCAATGCACTTACACGGGGGCAGAATGAGGTAATTGATGCTGATTCCTGATGAATGTCTTATGCCCAATACGTCGATTCTCCTGCTTCTCGGATGCTGCCTGACTTGCTGTGCTTTTCCAGCAATGACTCTCTACTCTGATCTCCAGCATTGGCAGTCATAGGTGTCTACTAAATGATGCTCTAACATGATGAACAAGTGGGGCAGAGCTGTACAGACAGACTGTTCCACGTTGTGCCAGGTGGCTCCGTTGCTCATGATAAACATGTGGGACTTTAACATGGCTTTCTAGTGGTGAGCAGGGAAGCCATATGTCTTGTGTGAAGTCTCAAGAAGGCACCTTACATCTCTGAGAAGACAGTCTGGTGTTCCCGATGTAGGGCGGAAGCTGGTGGGAATTGGTACCTGCTTCAGACGGAAGGTATTGTGGCTGCTGTTGGGGATTGTGAGCAACCTGACGTTCAGTACAGGGTTCACGCACCGACTGCACAATAACATGGGGAGAGTTATTTTAGGCATATAAACTATTAGGATAGTCACGTTAGACTGATAAATGGACTCTCTAAGTTCAAATAATCGTGATCTTGTTCATGTTGATCTTGTCCAGTGCACGTCCTGTGCAGTGTAACCTGTGTGCCTTACTCTGTCCAAGTCTATTTCCACCCTATGATCTGTCTGGCCATGCTCACTATGATCTTCCTCCACTGCTCATAAACAAAGTGTTTCCCTGTACTGAGGTACACGTGACAATAAATCAAACCAATCAATCCTGGGTAAAGTATGGAATTTCTCACCCTATCAATGTCTCTTTTGGAAATAAGAGTTCGCTGTCACTCCTCGTGATTCAGCATCACCATTTCTTCATCTCTCACAGCTCTCCAGATTAAACACTCAGCTTATTCACTCTATCCCCATGTTACCATCACCGGTGTCTGTCGTAAGGAGATCATTCCTTACAAAGGAGATCAAATCTGCACAGAGTGCCCCAAATGCTCTCTCAGGAAGGCTCTACAACAGCAGGAAGATGGCTTTACTTATGTACTTGAATCATCTTACAATAAAGGACAGCATACCATTGACTGCATCCATTACTTACACAGGGTTTGATTCAGACCGGTCAGCATAGACTTGTGAGTGGGAGATCATGCTTCCCAAATTTCTTAGAGTCCTTTGGTGAAGTGACCAAGAATGTTGATGAGGGCAGAGCGGTTAACGTAGTTTCTATGGATTTCAGTAAGGCCTTTGATAAGTTTCCACATGGCAGGCTGCTCTGGAAGGTTCCATCACGTAGAATACTGGGGGAAATTGGCCAATTGGATACACAGTTGGCTTGTTGATAGGAAGCAGAGGGTTTACTGGAAGGATGCTTGTCAGACTAGAGGTTGGGTCCATAGCTGTTTGTTATCTATGATTTGGTTGAGAATGTACAAGGCATGATAAGTAAGTTTGCAGATGACACTAAAGTAAGTGGCAGCGTGATCAGTGAGGAAGTTTATCAGAAATTGCAGCAGGACATTAATCAGGTGGGGAAGTGGGCTGAGAAATGGCAAATGGAATTTCATATAGATGTGTGAGGTCTTGCAGTTTGGAATCTCAAATCAAGGTGGGAGTTTCACGGTGAATGGGCGGGCCTTAAGGGGTGTAATGGGCAGAGAGACCTTGTAATTCATGTGCACAGTTCCCTGACAGTGGAATCACAGGTAGGCATTGAGTATAGAAGTTGGGAATTTATGTTGCAGTTACACAGGGCATTGGTAAGGCCGCACTTGGAGTATTCTGTTCAGTTTTGTCGACTTGTTATAGGGAGGATATCATGAAATTAGAAAGATTGCAGAAGACATTTACAAGGACGTTGCCAGAACCCAATGGTCTGAGTTATAGGGAAAGGTTGGACAAGTTAGGACCTTTTCTTTAGAGTGTAGGAAACTGAGGGGGACCTTATAGAGCTGTATAAGATCATGAGGGATATGGATAGGGTGAATGATCTCAGTCTATTCCAAAGTTTAGAGAATCAAAGACGAGAGGGGACCAGTTTAAGGTTAAAGGGGAAGGAATAAAAGGGAACCTGAGGGACCACTTATTTACATAAATGGCTGGTACGTGGATGAGCTGCCAGAAGATGTGGCTGAGGGGGGTGTATTAACAACATTTCAAAAGCATTTGGATAAATATGTGGATAGGAAAGGACTAGAATGATATGGGCCAACTGCAGGGAAATGGGGTTAGTGTGGATGGACATTTGCAAGCTGGAGTCAAACCCCTTTGTTAATTAAAACCAAACACCCAGGAAAGCTCGCCTCACATCGTAATCTGTTAACATATGAGTGACACAGATCTCCTACATTCCACTATTTAAACAAAAATTAACAAGTTAGTTTCTTAACTTTTATAGTGAACACTAAACAAAAACTATTCGCAAATACAAGCCCCTCTTTTCTTAGCTACTTACTATCTGACTCCAACTCTGTAAAATATATGCTGTTCCAACAACCCACATATTAAACATTACAATCTCAAGACCGCACAGTCTCTATCTTCCCCGCTGTGTTCACTCTTTCAGCTGCTGATCTCCCTGGGTCATTTTTTTTAATGCAAGTACGTTTTACATGAACATGTGTCTTTGATAGAGAGTGTTTGAGATGGTCAGTTAGCACTCCTGCTCTACAGCATTTAATCTGCTGTTGGATGGCAGCGGCTCTCCCTCTATTTTCAAAATGCTGGATTTATTTACTTTCCATGATACAATAATGATCATATTTTGATTGATTTCCAGGTGTACGAATAATAATATTCAAATTCCATTGGCTTTGGATATTCTGAGCATTATTTAAAGTCTAAAATTGCATTTGAATTGCTGTCAAAACAGCAACAAAAACTCATGCTTCCATTTCCCAGCTAATTGTTACATTTGGAACAGTCTGACCTTTATCTGGCATCTGTGGATGTACTTTCAATTCAGCAAAACCCGTCCTATCTTAAAGTGAACAGACATTGATTACATTCCAGGCAGTAACACATCCCGGGCTATCTGTTATTCTGTATACTAACCTCCTTGAACCCCTCGATTAGATTCCAGGCTGTAACTCAATCCGAGATATCCGTTAATCTGTATATAAACAACCCTGAACCCCTCAATTACATTCCAGGCTGTAATTGAGTCCGGGGTATCTGTTAATCTGCATATAAACCACCCTGAACCCCTCAATTAGATTCCAGTCTGTAACACACCCCAGAATATCTGTTATTATGGATATAAACCACGCTGAACACGTCGATTCGATTCCAGGCTGTAACTTCCTGTCAGGGTTGAAAGGGAAGGCTGGTAGTTATAGGGAATGCTGGCTGACTAATGAAATTGAGGGTTTCGTTCAGAAAAAGAAGGAAGCATATGTCAGGTATAGATCGAGTGAATCCTTAGAAGAGTAGAAAGGAAGTAGGAGTATACTTAAGAGGGAAATCAGGAGGGCAAAACGCAGACATGAGATAGCTTTGGAAAATAGAATTAAGGAGATTCCAAAGTGTTTTTACAAATATATTAAGGCCAAAGGGTAACTAGGGAGAGAATAGGGCCCCTCTATGATCAGTAAGGCGTCCTTTGTGTGGAGCCACAGAAAATGGGGGAGATAGTAAATGAATATTTTCCATCAGTATTTACTGTGGAAAAGGATATGGAAGATATAGGCTGCAGGGAAATCGATGTTGACATCTTGCAAAATGTTGCAGATATACAGAGGAGGAAGTGCCGGATGTCTTGAAATGGTAAAAGGTGGATAAATCCCCAGGTCCTGATGAGGTGTACCTGAGAACTCTGTGGGAAGCTAGAGAAGTGATTGCTGGGCCTCTTGCTGAGATATTTGTATCATCAATAGTCACAGGTGAGATGCTGGAAGACTAGAGGTTGGCAAACATGGTGCCAATATTTAAGAAGGGCGGTAAAGACAAGTCAGGGAACTGTAGACCAGTGAGCCTGACCTCGGCAGTGGGAAAGTTGTTGGAGGGAATCCTGAGGGACAGGATGTACATGAATTTGGAAAGGCAAGGACTGATGCGGGATAGTTAACATGGCTTTGTGCGTGGGAAATCATGTCTCACAAACTTGATTGAGTTTTTTGAAGAAGTAAAAAAGAAGATTGATAAGGGCAAAGCAGGAGCAGTAGATGTGATCCATATGAACTTCAGTAAGGCATTCGACAAGGTTCCCCATGGCAGACTGATTGGCAAGGTTAGATGTCATGGAATACAGGGCGAAGTCGCCATTTACATACAGAACTGGCTCAAAGGTAGAAGACAGAGGGTGGTGGTGGAGGGTTGTTTTTCAGACTGGAGGCCTGTGACCAGTGAAATGCCACAAGGATCAGTGTTGGGCCCTCTACGTTTTGTCATTTATATAAATGATTTGGATGCGAGCATAAGAGGTACAGTTCGTAAGTTTGCAGATGACACCAAAATTGCAGGTGTAGTGGACATCGAAGAGGGTTTCCTCAGATTATAACAGGATCTGGACCAGATGGGCCAATGGGCTGAGAAGTGACAGATGGAGTTTAATTCAGATAAATGCGAGGTGCTGCATTTTGGGAAAGCAAATCTTAGCAGGACTTCTACATTTAATGGTGAGGTCCTAGGGTGTGTTGCTGAACAAAGAGACCTTGGAGTGCAGGTTCATGGCTCCTTGAAAGTGGAGTCGCAGGTAGATAGGATAGTGAAGAAGGCGTTTTGTATGATTTCCTTTATTGGTCAGAGTACCGATTACAGGAGTTAGGAGGACATGTTGCGGCTATACAGGACATTGGTTCGGTCACTCTTGGAGTATTGCGTGCAATTCTGTTCTCCTTCCTGTCGGAAAGATGTTGTGAAACTTGAAAGCATTCAGAAAAGATTTACTAGGATGTTGCCAGGGTTGAAGGATTGGAGCTACAGGGACAGGCTGAACAGTCTGGGGCTGTTTTCTCTGGAGAGTCGGAGGCTGAGGGGTGAACTTATCGAGGTTTACGCTGGGGTAAGGGAGTCCAGAACCACAGTGAATAGGTTTGGTTTGACAGGGGAAAGATATGAAAGAGAACTAAGGGACAACTTTTTCACGCAGAAGGTGGTACGTGTATGGAGTGAGCTGCTAGAGGAAGTGGTGGAGGCTGGTACAATTGCAACATTTAAGACGAATTTGGATGAGTATATGAATAAGAAGGGTTTGGAGGGACATGTGCCAGGTACTGCCAGGTGGAACTAGATTGGGTTGGGATATCTGGTCGGCATTGACAGGTTGGACCTAAGGGTTTGTTTCCATGCTGTACATCTCGATGATTCTATGACTCTATAACTCACTCCGGGCGACCTGTTATTCTGCATATAAACCACCCTGAAACCCTCGATTAGATTCCAGTTTGTAAGTCACTCTGGAGTATCTGTTATTGTACATATAATCATCCCGAATCCCCTTGATAAAATTCCAATCTGTAACTGACTTCCAATTTTAAGGGACTCTGTACATTAGCCACTTCAATCGTTAGATCAGATTCCCATCTGTATCACACTCCTGGGTATCTGTTATTCTGTATTTTAACCATCCAATCCAAACCCTGTTGAAATTGTCCACAGTGTTCAAGGATATGTACGTGAGGTGCATTAGTCAGGGGCAAATGTGGGGAAATGGATCTGGATGGGTTATTCTTCTGTGGGTCAGTGTGGTCTTGTTGGGTTGAAGGGCTTGTTTCGCCACTGTCGGGATTATATGAATCACCTGGAACCCTCTCGATTAGATTCCAACGTGTAACTCACTTCCATGTATGTGTGACTGGCATGTTTCAAAAACACCCCAAAACCTTCAATTCTATTCCACTTCGATAAACACGAGGCGCTGCATTTTGTGAAAGCAAATTTGAGCAGGACTTATATCTTAATGGTCAAGTGCGAGGGAGAGTTGCTGAACAAAGAGACTTTGAAGTGCAGGTTCGTAGCTCCGTGAGAGTAGAGTGGCAGGTGGATAAGATAATGAAGGCAGCGTTTGGTTTGCTTTCCTTTATTGGTCAGAGTTTTGAGTATAGGCATTGAGAGGTCATGTTGTGGCTGGACTGGACATGGGTTAGGCCACTGTTGGAATATGGCGTGCAATTCTGGTCTCCTTCCTATCGGAAGGATGTTGTGAAACTTGGAAGAGTTCATAAAAGATTTACAAGCAGGATGCCAGGGTTAGAGGATTTGAGCCACAGGGAGAGGCTGAATAGGCTGGGGCTGTTGTCCCTGGAGTGTCAGAGGCTGAGGGGTGACCTTATCAAGGTTTATAAAATCATGACGGACATGGATAGGAGAAATAGACAAAGTCTTTTCCTTGGGGTGCGGAGTAAAGAACTAAAGGGCATAGGTTTAGTGTGAGAGGTAATATGAAAGAGACCTAAGGGGCAACTTGTTCACTCAGAGGGTGGTACATGAATGGAATGAACTGTCAGAGGGAGTGGTGGGGCTGGTATAATTGCAACATTTAAAATGCAGTTCGATGGGTATATGAATGGGAAGGTTTGGAGGGAGATGGGCCAAGTGCTTGGAAAAGAGACTAGAGTAGGTTAGGATATCTGGTCGGCATGGTCGGGTTGGACCAAAGGGTCTGTTTCCATGCTGTACATCTCTATGACTGTATGACTCCGTGATTTTGTGACTCATTCCTTGTTATCCGTTGTTCTGTATGTAAACCACCTTGAACCCATCGATTAGATCCCGGTCTGTAACTCACTCCTGGGTATCTCTTCTGCTGTGTGTAAACCCTAAACCCCTCAATTAGATTCCAGTCTGGAACTCACTCCTGAGGATCTGTTATTGGATCTGTGAAGTGATCCTTGTTGGATGTTAGGCCGAAGACAAGATAAACTAAATGGTCAAATGTTACATTGAGAGCAAGAACACAGAAAGCTGCTGGTTCATTTCTGTCCTGTTACATATCTCCAAGTTTCAGATTGAGACTGAATTTCTGTCACAATGGGGAAAGTCTCAAAAGCTGTTTACTGTCCTGCATGAATGCATCATCATAACATGAATTCTCTTGCAAGATAGGAAATGGAGAAAGCTCCTGGAAGGTGTCTGTATGTCTGTGTGTGTGATTCTGTATGTCTGTGTATGTCTGTTTGTGTGTGATTCTGTGTGCGTGTTCAATGTTTTATATATTTTCAAACTGCATTGATGTTGCCAGTCTAATTTATACACACTCAATAGACAATAGACAAAGACAATAGGTGCAGGAGTAGGCCATTCAGCCTTTAGAGTCTGCACCGCTATTCAATATGATCATGGCTGATCATTCCTAATCAGTATCCTGTTCCTACCTTATCTCCATAACACTTGATTCCACTATCTTCGAGAGCTCTATCCAACTCTTTCTTAAATGAATCCAAAGACTGGGCTTCCACTGCCCTCTGGGGCAGAGCATTCCGCACAGCCACCACTCTCTGGGTGAAGAAGTTTCTCCTCATCTCTGTCCTAAATGGTCTACCCCATATTTTTAAGCTGTGTCCTCTGGTTCGGCACTCACCCATCAGCGGAAACATGTTTCCTGCTGCCAGAGTGTCCAATCCTTTCATAATCTTATACGTCTCAATCCGATCCCCTCTCAGTCTTCTAAACTCAAGGGTATACATGCCCAGTCGCTTCAGTCTTTCAGTGTAAGGTAATCCCACCATTCCAGGAATTGACCTCGTGAACCTACGCTGCACTCCCTCAATGGCCAGAATGTCTTTCCTCAAATTTGGAGATCAGAACTGCACACAGTAGTCGTGCAGTTTTGCTGATATAAAATGGTGGCTGTGGACAAATCTAAAATGACTGCCTGACCGATTTGTGTCAGGAATACTTTCAGCAAGGGAGAGGGGGCAACGTGTCAAAAGCCATTTCCATTCATTGATGCCAGCAGAGATAGGAAATGGAGACAGCTCTTTGAAGGTGATTAAAATGCAAATCCCAGTACCTGTTTATAGTGAATGCGGAGAGACAATGTGACATTCCAGTAAGGTCTGCCTTACTTTCCAAGCTCCTAATATATGAGAGAGACATAATATACAAAACCTGAAAGAGCTCAGCCACTGAATTGTAGATTTGCAGCGTTGTATCAGAAGCCTGCCTGGCTAGGCCTCATCCCAAATTGAAGGGTTTCTCAATTTCCACACTGTCCTTCTGTGGGTTCAAATTGTGTTATCTACAAATAAAAGAAAATAATGCACCTGCAATTGAACAAAGCTTTTCTGGAACTTTGTGTGTCTGTTGGTTTAAGTATCTTTCAACAGGATTGAAGATAAATGAGACAGTGAGAGATAGGTAGCACTGTAACCAGAATAGCAGTGCAGTATAAAAGGTATATTAATACTTTCAGTGAAAGGGGAAAACAGAGGAGGATAGTCCTCAAACAAGGAAAGTTGGGAGTCAGGAAAGTTGTATAGTTTGTGACTGCATTGTGTTTATGTGAGTCAAGATTTGAAACCACTTGGCCAATAGTACACTTTGTGACTCACTCCCAGTTACAAGTTATTTCACATAAAAAGGTTAACATATCCCTCGATTAGATTCCAGGCTGTAACCCACTCCGGGCTATCTGTTATTCTGTATATAAACAACCCTGAACCGCTCGATTAGATTCCAGGCTGTAACTAACTCCAGGGTATCTGTTATTCTTCACATAAACCATCCTAAATCCCTCGATTAGTTTCCAATCTGTAACACATTCCAGGCTATCTGTTATTCTGTATATAAACAACCCTGAACCCCTCAATTAGATTCCAGTCTGTAACTCACTCTGGGCTACCTGTTATTCTGTATATTAAACACCCTGAACCCCTCAATTACATTCCAGGCTGTAACTCAATCCAGGGTAACTGTTATTCTGTGTATAAACCACCCTGAACACCTTGATTAGATTCCAGATTGTAACTCACTCCGGGGTATCTGGTATTCTGTATGTTAACCACCCGAACCCATCGATTAGATTCCAGTCTGTAACTCACTCCGGGCTATCTGTTATTCTGTATATAACCCACCCTGAACCCATTGCTTTGATTTCACTTCCTGACATGTTAAGCTCATGTTCCCAACACAATCTAATCTCAATAATGATTAATGTATCACTGGTCCTCCTATCTGCTGTCACTACCATCATGTTAACTTTCTGATGTTTACGTACATGATTACCTGTAGCAGTGAGTCGCAGGTAGACAGAATGGTGCTGAACACATTTGGCACATTTGCCTTAATCAGTCAGAGCATTGAGTATAGGAGTTGTGGTGGTATGGTGCATCTATACAGGATGTTGGTGAGACCACTTTAAGAATACTGCGTACAACTCGGATTTCTGCAGAAATGTCTTACACGGATGTTCCAGGACTGGGGGCTTGAGCTATAGGGAGAGGCTGATTACGTTGAGGTGTTTCCCCCTGGAGTGTGAGAGGTTGAGAGGCAACATTATAGAGGTTGAAAAAACCATCAGGGGCATGGATATTCTGAACAGCCATGTTCTGCTCCCCAGGATAGGGGAGTCCAGAACAAGACAGCAGAGGTTGGAGGGGAGAGGGCGAATGATTTAGAAGGGACGTGAAGGTAAATATTTCACACAGAGAGTGGTGTGTGGACAGAAAGTGCAGTCAGTGGAAGTGGTCAAGGCGGGTACAATCACAGGAGGATTATTGGCCAAATGCTGGCAAATGGGACTAAATCAGATTAGATATCTGATCGGAGAGAACAGATTGGACTAATGGGTCTGTTTCCATTCTGCATGACTCTCTGATTCTATAAGAAGGATGATGAATAATTCTGAAAGGACTTTTCAAGTCGGAATTCTCTTCAGTGGAAGATTATCGTGTCTCTATGTTCACATTGATTGAAAGCTGCGTTAGTTAAATATTTGACAAAGAAGTGCACAATGGGACGTAGACAGGAAAGTGAGGCTGAGACCACAACCTGATCAGCTACAATTTTAGTGCCTGGTGGAGAAGGCTCAAAGTATCTAATGACCCACTCCTGTTTCTCAGTCCCATGTTCCTGTGTTCCATTCAGCCCCTCAAACCTGCTGGACAGGAGCAGTTGGAGGCTACTTACTCCTATAACCTGTTGCACAGAATCACAGGAGACGATTCAGCCCCTCAGTACTGTCCCACACGGTTTGAAGTGAATTGGGAAATGTAATTGGAAAACCCAGGCTGGGTATGAAAGAGGCCCCTCATCTCTCTTCACAGAGCTTCCCCTCTCTGCAACTTGTGCTTCATTTGTTGGTCATGTTGTAGACCCAGATTCAGTGATGGCTCACTCAGGGATGGCTCACAAAATCCTCTGGTCTCCCTGTCTGCAACATTCAATCACAGAACATTCATGAAAATAACACCCACTAACTTTCCAATAACAGAATGAGAGAACATCAGAAACAGGGGCATGTTTTTCACTCCCCAAGCCTGCCTTGCCCTTCTTTAAGATCATGACTGATCTGCTCCTGGTCTCAAATCCTCTTTCATATCCAATTCTTCATCGCCCTCAACTCTCTGACAGGTCAATTTCCGTCTACCTCCTCTTCAAATACTTTCAGTCATCTAGCTCCCCGAACACCCTTGAGAAGAGAAATCCTGACATTCAATCCCACCTGTTTGAAGAAAACACTTGCTGCTCCTATATCATGGCCTTTTGATATGAACAAAAGAGGTTGTCACAAGCGTTCAGATAAAAATGACTGGCCCCGATATCAAGGCTGTGGTTGATATCTGTTGACGTAAAGGAGCTTAACAAAACTGGACTTAATGGGAATCCGAGTAAATTCTCCAGTGTTTGGGGTCAAACATGGCACAAAGGAAGATGTTCATCATCTCAGTCCTGGGTCACCTCTGTGTGAGATCCTCAGGGTAGCGTCCTCTTCACAAACATCTTCAGCTGTTTCATCAATGTCTCCCCGGCCCCACCTTCCCCACCATAAGATCAGAATTGGGGATGGTCGCTGAAGATTCCACAATGTTCAGAACATTTTGTCCCCCGTCAGCTCCTGAACTGGTCTTTGTCCATGTGTAGCAGGATTCAGATTCCATTGAGACTTGTGCTGTTAAAGTGTCCATAACATTCATGTAACAGCACTGCCTGACACTGCACATTGCCCCAGTAAAAATAGAGTTCATTCAACACCTCACGCTGGTTTCACAGGAATATGAGGAAGTCATTCAGCCCATTGACACTATTGGAGAAGAACAGGGACAGCCCATTCAGTGCCTCCAGCCTATTACTCAGGAAGAGAAGGAGTCTAGTGTGATGGGCCACACCAGAGCCCCTCGAAAATATTTGAAGGCAGTAGCATAGATTCTTTTTTTTTATTGTAAAGGAAATGTAAAGTGTCTGTTCCAGATGCTGTGTGACTGGTCAAACTACTCGGTGTGAAGCAAAACACTCTCTACTTAAACACGAAAGAGAAAATGAAACCAAAGAAAGAGAAATTTAGAATAACGTAATTTTATTGGACAAGTTAACAGAATAATAGATCTAGGAACTATTACTAATGAACTGTTCCAGTATAGGGAAATCCCATAAACACAGCCCCTGGCAAAAAGAAATATTCAGACACAGAATGTCGCAAACATTTCTCCAATCCAGGAATTAAAAACAGCATCAAGAGAAAATTCAGAGAGAGTAGCAACCAGGAAACATCCACTGAAGCTTCCAACTCTGTGGCGACCCCAATAGTTTCTGATGTCACTGAGAAACCAAAACCCAGAGATCCTAATCTGTGAGAGCTGGTCACACCCATTCAGGCTGCATTAAAATAAACCCAAGGCCTCCCTAGCTGTTACTCAAGTGGTCTTAACTAACTAGCTTGGTAACGATCGTTCAATCTCTTTCATAAAAGAAGCCCGGACAAAATAGCCTGTTAAAGCTGCAGCATTGTCATACTAGTCAGTATAATGACCTGTCAAACAGGAACCAGGGGTAACCAGTCAGGCCCTTGGCCCTGTCCAATTGGACGAGGAAGAAGCCAGTCAGTCCCTTGAGTCACTTACACAGGAACAGCAGGACGCCATTCCCACCTCAATGCACTTACACGGGGGCAGAATGAAGAAATTTTTGCTGATTACTGATGAATGTCTTATGCCTGAAATGTCGATTCTCCAGGTCCTCGGATGCTGCCTGACCCGCTGTGCTTTTCCAGCAATTGATGCTCTACTCTGGTCTCCAGCATCGGCAGTCTTAAGTGTCTCGTAAATGATGCTCTAACATGATGAACAAGTGGAGCAGAGGCTGCACAGACAGATTGCTCCACGTTGTTCCTCCTGGCTCTGTTGCTTATGATACACATGTGGGACCTTAACGTGGTTTTCTAGTGGTGAGCAAGGAAGCCATATGTCTTGTGTGAAGTCTCAAGAAGGCACCTTCCATCTCTGAGAAGCCAGCCTGGTGTTCTCTATGTAGGGCGGAAGCTGGTGGGAATGGCTACCTGTTTCAGATGGAAGGTATTGTTCCTGCTGTTGGGGATTGTGAACAACCTGACGTTCAGTACAGGGTTCACTCACCGACTGCACAATAACATGGGGAGAGTTAATTTAGGCATATAAACTATTAGGTAAGCTACGTTAGACTGATGAATGGACTCTCTAAGTTCAAATAATGGTGATCTTGTTCATGTTGACCTTGTCTAGGGCACGTCCTGTTCAGTGTAACCTGTATGCCTTTCTCTGTCCAAGTCTATTTCCACCCTATGATCTGTCTGACCATGTTTACTATGATCTTCCTCCACTGCTCATAAATAAAGTGTTTCCCTGTACTGAGGTACATGTGACAATAAATCACACCAATCAATCCTGGGTAATGTATGGAATTTCTCTCCCTGTCAATGCCTTTTTTGGAAATAAGTAATCGTTGCCACTCCTCGAGTTTCAGCGTCACCATTTCTTCGTCTCTCATAGCTCTACAGATTAAACACTCAGCTTATTCACTCTATCCCCATGTTACCATCACCCGTGTCTGTGGTAAGGAGATCATTCCTTACAAAGGTGATCAAATCTGTACAGAGTGCCCCAAATGCTCTCCCAGCAAGGCTCTACAACAGCAGGAAGATGGCTTTACTTATGTACTCGAATCATCTTCCAATGAAGGACAGCATACCATTGACTGCACCCATTACGTACACAGGGTTTGATTCGGAGCAGTCAGCATAGACTTGTGAGTGGGCGATCATGCTTCTCAAATCTGTTAGAGTTCTTTGATGAAGTTACCAGGACGTTTGATGAGGGCAGAGTGATAGACGTAGTCTCGATGGATTTCAGTAAGGCCTTTGATTAGGTTCCACATGGCAGGCTGCTCAGGAAGGTTCCATCACGTGGAATGCGGGGGGGAGCTGGCCAATTGGATACACAGTTGGCTTGATGGTAGGAAGCAGAGGGTTTAGTGGAAGGATGTTTGTCAGACTGGAGGCTGGGTCCATAGCTGTTTGTTATCTATGATTTGGTTGAGAATGTACAAGGTACGATTAGTAAGTTTGCAGATGACACTAAAGTAATTGGGAGCATGATCAGTGAGGAAGTTTATCAGAAATTGCAGCAGGACCTTAATCAGGTGGGAGATGGGCCGAGAATGGCAAATGGAATTTAATATAGAAGCGTGAGGTCTTGCATTTTGGAAACTCAAATCAAGGTAGGAGTTTCATGGTGAATGGGAGGGTCTTAAGGGGTGCAGTGGGCAGAGGTACCTTGGTGTTCAGGTGCACAGTTCTCTAAGAGTGGTTTCACAGGTAGGCAGGGCAGAGAAGAAGGCTTTTGGATCATTGGCCTTCATCAGGCAGGATATTGTGTATAGAAGTTGGGACCTTATGTTGCAGTTACACAGGACTTCGTAAAGGCCACACTTGGAGTATTGTGTTCAGTTTTTGTCACCTTGTTATATGAAGGATGTTATTAAATTAGAAAGAGTGCAGAAGAAATTTACAAAGACGTTGCCAGGACCCAATGGTCTGAGTTATAGGGAGAGGTTGGACAAGCCAGGACCTTTTCTTTAGCGTGTAAGAGACTGAGGGAGTCCTTATAGAGCTGTATAGAATCACGAGGGGTACGGATAGGCTGAATGCTCTCTGTCTTTTTCCAAGTGTAGAGAATCGAGGATTAGATGGGATCATTTTAAGGTTAAAGGGGAAGGAATAAAAGGGAACCTGAGGGGCCACTTCTTTACACAGAGGGCTGGTACGTGGATGAGTTGCCAGCAGATGTGGTTGAGGGGGGTACATTAACAACATTTCAAAAACATTTGGATAAATATGTGGATAGGAAAGGACTGGAAGGATATGGGCCAACTGCAGGGAAATGGGGTTAGGGTGGATGGACATTTACAAGGTGGACTCGAACCTCTATGTTAATTAAACACAAACACCCAGAAAAGCTCGCCTCACCTTGTAATCTGTTAAAATATGAGCGACAGAGATCTCCTACATTCCACTATTTAAACAAAAATTATCAAGTTCGTTTCTTAACTTTAATTGTGAACACTAAACAACAACTATTCACAAACACAAGCCCCTCTTGTCTTACCTACTTACTATCTGACTCCAACTCTGTAAAAATATGCTGTTCCAACAACCCACACATGAAAGATTAAAATCTCAAGACCATACCGTCTCTATCTTCCCCGCTGTGTTCACTCTTTCAGCTGCTGATCTCCCTGGGTCATTTTTTTAACTGCAAGTAAGTTTACATGAACATGTGTCTTTGATAGAGAGTGTTTGAGATGGTCAGTTAGCACTCCTGCTCTGCAGCAGTTACTCTGCTGTTGGATGGCAGTGACTCTCCCTCTATTTTCAAAATGCTGGGTTAATGTACTCCCCATGATATAATAATTCTCATAATTTGATTGCTGTCCAGGTGTCCAAACAATAATATTCAAATTCTGTTGGTTTCTGGTATCCTGAGCATTATTTAAACTCTTTGGTTGCATTTTAATGGCTGTCAAAACCGCAACCAAAACTCAGGTATCCATTTCTTCGCTAATGGTGACATGTGGAACAGTGTGACCTTTAGCTGGCATCAGTGCCTTTAATTTCTATTCAACAAAACCCATTCTGTCTTAAAGTGTCCATACATGATTTTGGCTTCACAATATCTCCCCGCTTCAGAAAATAAAATGAACCAGCAGAATGAAAAGATGGCTACATTTCTTTTCCTCTAATTCTTCATCCCAATTATATGAAATACAAAAGTATTAATCTCAGTTATATCATTCATATTAATTCTGCACACCAATACAACACTGGAATAAGTCAAATCTTATCTACACTGCTTTCCTTTAACTCCGCGAAAACCCATCTGCTATCACATTGTAGGAGCCACAACCTGTACATTTTGTAAGTTTAAAGTCGGTAAGGTAAGACTCCAATTAAATAGGCTCATATTCTGGTCTTTAAATATTCCAAAAATTGCGAGAGATTTGTCGTTGTCCACAACCATCTCCGACAATTTGTTTGTCACATAAACATTAAAATATTGTCAGGCCAGTGTGAAACTTAATCATTCTTGTTCAATAATGGAGATTTTGTATTTTTTTTCTGGTGGATATTGAGTTTTTTCGACAAGTAACCAATTAGCCATTCAATTCCATCATCCTCTTTCTGTATCAATACATCTCTGACTCCTATATCCCGAGCATCAAACATAATTTTCAAAGGGTTTCAGAATATTTGGTGTAGCTAAAGCTCGTATGGTGATTAATCCTGCTTTAAAATTCTCAAATGCCTCCTGGCATTGTTCCGTCCACCACAATTCTGTGTTCTTCTTTAATAAATCCATCAGTGGTGCCAATACGCTGCTGAAGTTTGGAACAGACTTCCAATAGAATCCACTCAGTTCTAAAAATTGAAGCACCTTTTTCTTCGAGGATTGTCATGGAAATTCCACAAATCCCTTCGTCTTTGTGTTCCATGGGGTCAACCTTCCATGTCCAATGTAATGTCCCAAGAAAGTCAACTCTACCTTCGCAAATTCTGTTTTCTTTAAGTTTATTACTAACTTTGAATCTTGTAAATGTTCAGCATGCTCTGCCAACTGTAACATGTGAGCTTTCAATCACTTGCTAAAGATCACTCCATCATACAGATAAGCCGCACAATTTGTTCATATGGCCACAACTCTGTTTCTGAGTCTTAAATGTGGCTGGTGCATTATTCATCCATATAAAATACTCGATGAAGATTTTTTGTCATCTCTGGTATCTTTACTAGATAGTTAAGCTGACTCCACATATTTTAAAATTTGAATGGGGCCACTAAACCTGGCTTTGAAGGGATTTCCTACCACTGGTGGCAATACTAATACGTCATCCCCACGGGAAATCGTCAAAGTTTCAGAGTTTTTATCTGCCACCTCCTTCACTCTATGCTGTGCTCTTCAGATACTGTTTAGCAAACTCACCTACTGCGTCTACTCTCTCCTTCACCTCACAAACAGAATCCAGGTGTGAGATTTCCAAATTCGGACCTGTCAATTTATATTTAATTAATTTCAAAGGACCTCTCACTTCATGTACGAATATTAACTCAATGCAAATAAAGTGAGTAGATTTATTTGGGACATCTCTAATGGCAAACAATTTAATGGGGTACCTTTATCCCAATCATTTGGCTAACCCTGACAGTACGCTGTTAACATAGTCTTCAGCGTCTGATGCTAACTTTCCAAGGCTCCCTGGGATTCAGGATGGGACGCACTTGATTTGAAGTGCTGTATGCCTAAGCCATCCATGACTTCCTTAAACAGCTGAGCAGTACAATGAGACCGTTGGTCTGATTGAATCTCTCTGGGCAGCCCACAGCGAGTAAAGAAAGCTACCAACTCCTCCACCTCTTTTTTTGCCTTGACACTCCAATAATGGAATTGCCTCTGGAAATCTGGCAGACACATCCAATGTAGTCAGCAAATATTGGTTTCTACTTTTACTTTAGAAAGGGGAGCGAGACAATTAATCATAACCCACGTGCAAGGTTCTTCAAATGCAAGAATTGGTAAGAAAGGTGCTGGTTTTATTACTGCCTGTTATTTATCTACCATTTGGGATGTACGTCATGTACAAGAAAAATTAACAGCGTCCTTGTGCATTCCAGGCCAGTGGAAATGCTTCTGTACCTTAGCCTGAGTCTTCTGTACACCTAGGTGACAGCCTGCAGTTAGTTTGTGAGCTACCCGTAACACTGTACGTTACTGCTAACACAATCTGGTGCCCTTCGGCCCATTTCCTTTCTGCAGTAACCTATCGGGGTCTCCATTTTAATTTTATGATTCTATCTTTAAGTTAATAACGTTCGACAATATATTCTGATTTCTTTTCTCTGTGTGTGCATGTGTATGTGTGTGTGAATGTGTGTGTATATATCTGTTGTAAGTCCATGAGCCTTTCTGGACTAAACCCCTCTGCCTGATCCTCTGCCTGTTCAGGTTTTTCCTGCACCGTGACATCAAACAGGGGGTCAGTTCACTGAGCATCAATTCATTTGTCTTTTTCGTTCGTTTTTCCTTCCTGCTGTAACTTATGACAGTGGGATCTTGTTACTACACAGTCTGGAAAAATTCCTGGGTAATTTTCTTTTAAATCACCAATTCCCTAGTCTTCCTTTGGCTTCTCTACACAAGGAGTGCCTATCCCACCTCGCCTCCTGCTAAATCGTTCCCAAGGACAAACTGTATTCCTGGAACTGACACTCTGTTACTCACTGTCACTGTTACTTCCCTCATCTTGATTTGGCATTCCATCCTGATGTTACACAAGGGAATGCTTAATTTCTGTCCCCATTCCACAAATTAACACACTCTTGATTAACATGCCAGAAAGAGTGATAAAAACTTTCATCTTTTCCTATTAGAGGGTGAGAGAAAGTGAGGGCTGCAGATGCTGGAGATGAGAGTTGAAAAGTGTGGGGCTGGAAAAGCACAGCACGTCGGCATTATCCGAGGGGCAGGAGGTTAACGTTTCAGGCATAAATGCTTCATCAGGAAAGTGGGAGGTAAGGGAGGGGCAAGGAGGTTGAGAAATAAATGGGAGGGTGAGGGTGGAGCTGGGTGGAAGGGATCTTGGAAGGCGATAGGTAGATGCAGGGAGGGTGTGATGGTGATAGGTCGGAGAGGAGGGTGATAGGACTCCTATTGGTGGTAGGACAGCTGGAACCCTCAAACTTTACAGCATCAACGTTGACTTCACCAAATTCCAAATCTCCCCTCAACCAACCTCTCACAGATCCAACCGTTCAACCTATCACTGCCCTTTTGGACTGCCCTAACTAGCCATCTTCCTTTCCACCTACCGACTCCACCCTACCCTCTGACATATCACTATCGCTCCTACCTGTATCTTCTTATTGCCTTCCCAGTGACCCTTCCACCAGCTCAGCTACTACCCTCGTATTTATCTTTCAGCCCCCTTGTCCCCACACCATGTTCCTGACGATGGGTTTCTGCCTGATATTCGATTGTCCTGCTGTTTGGATGCTGCCTGATCTGTTGTACTTTTCCGGCCCCTCACTTCTCAACTATTACAGACTGAGCAGATCCCGTATCTCACAAAATTATAACTTCTTGTTCTTCTCCCCCTGTTCTTTCTGAGTAAACTTTATCTACAGAGGTGAATTCTTTAGAGAGATCAGGCACTGCCTCCATACCCAGCCCTTGTCTAGGCTGTGCAATTTCCTGCAACTCCTCTGCTCCACTTGGGGTCTCCTTTACCAGTTTCACTAATGCCACTGGGCTTAGCCTCTTCTACCACATCTTTCCCCAAAGTGTCTTCCTTTAACGCCCAGCACGGTGTGTCCCAGCTTACTGCAGTGAAAACAACTTTTTCCTTGTGCCTTTCTCAAACCACTAACACTGTAATTTTATGTTTTCCACTCCCTTATAGTGAGAGCACCTGAGGCCTTTCACCACCTTTCAACCCCCTTGGGATCCTTACTTCACCTGTACTGAACTATTGTGAGCTACTGTTCGCTTTGTAATGTGTGATCGTCCCTTCTCCGTGGGCGGCACGGTGGCACAGTGGTTAGCACTGCTGCCTCACAGCGCCTGAGACCCGGGTTCAATTCCTGCCTCAGGCGACTGACTGTGTGGACTTTGCACGTTCTCCCCGTGTCTGCGTGGGTTTCCTCCGCGTGCTCCGGTTTCCTCCCACAGTCCAAAGATATGCAGGCGAGGTGAATTGACCATGCTAAATTGCCCATAGTGTTAGGTAAGTGGTAGATGTAGGGTTATGGGTGGGTTACGCTTCGGCGGGATGGTGTGGACTTGTTGGGCCGAAGGGCCTGTTTCCACACTGTAAGTAATCTAATATAATCTAATCTCCCAATTTCTATCCCTCACAGGATGAAATTTCTGCCAGAAGCTAAATTTCATCACATGCCACAATGCATATTTTTCTGCCACACTTCTCACTTCTTGAACTTTCAGTACATTCACATGAATTCTTGCTATCTCTGGAAGTGAGTCTTTTAACTTCTACAGCAGATTAATCTCCCTTCAAGCCTCACAGGTCTTATCCATTTTTAAGGCCAGCACCCACCTGTCAAAATGACTGTGGTTACTTCTTTCAAACTCAGTATAAGTCAGACCTGGTTGCGTCTCTATTTTTCTGAACTTCTGTCTATATGCTTCTAGTACCAATTCATAAACAATCAAAATAGCCAAGTTGACATCTTGATAATCTCTTGATCCCTCATCTGACAGCGCTGCACATACCTCACCAGCTGTGCCCACCAGCTTAGTCTGAACTAGCATTACCCACAAGTTCACTGGACACGTCATCTGCCTAGCCATTTTTTCAAATGAAATAAAAAAGTTTTGACATTTTTCTCACCGAAATATGGCAAGGTACTAACCTAGTTGTACACATCCCTACGTTCTACCTTCATCTCCATCCTGTTAATTTAAATTTCTTGTCTAATTCCCAACTTCTGAATTTCAAATCCTCTCTCTCTTTCGTTTTCCTCTCTTTCTCTTTCGTCTCTCTCTGTTTCCGTCTCTTTACTTATCTTCTAACTCCAGTTGCCACATTTGCAATTTAAGATTTTATAATACTACTGCAGTTGCCTATTTCTCTGATACACCAAAGTGCTTAACCAACTCCATTACAATTTCAGCTTCCCTTTTCTCCCTGGTTAAACCCAATTCCAACCTATTTGCTCATTCTAAAAAATGTCCTCCTTCTGCCTTTCTAAACTTCCTTGGAAAATTTGGGAACCTCTTTAGTAATTTTAAAAGCCATTTCCCTCACTTTTCATTTAACTAACCACAAGTAACAAATTTAAACGAATTTTCCCACTGGTTTTATTTGATGATCAAAGTCACTAATTGCAATGAGTTGGAATTTGCTGGGACTTGTATCACAAATCTGTTCAAGTCGGTCCAAGTGCAACACAGCAAGGCCCCAAACTGTTATGACATCAATTTCGAACCCCTCAGTTAATTAAAATCACACACCTAGAAAAGCTCACCTCACATCATAATCAGTCAAAACATGAGCCACAGAGAACTCCTAAATTCCACTAATAAACAACAAATGACAATTTATATGTGTACAAGTTAGCTCACTGAGCTTGAGGGTCTGTTTTCAGAAGTTTCGTCACCATGACTAGGTGACATCATCAGTGGGAGTATCTGCTGAAGTGCTGGTGGTATGTCCCACCTCTCTATTTATAGGTCTTGGTTTTTTAAAGTGGGTAATGTCATTTCTGGTTATTTTAACAAGAGAATGTCGACAGGATCTAAATTGATGCGTTTATTGATGGACTTCTGGTTAGAATACCATTCCTCTAAGAAGGTCCTTGCGTGTCTTCATATGTGTGTGTGCTTTGCACCAGTCAAAGTGGTGCCCTTCTTTGTCTGTGTGTATGGAACATAGTGATAGTGCGTCATGTCTTTTGGTGGCTAGTTGGTGTTCATGTATCCTCGTAACACGACAACATGACAATTTCAATGGTGGAAAAATGATTTTATATACACTGTTTAATCAATGTGTGTGTGCAGATAAGTCGCATTTTTCATTTGTGCGCAACACATTGTAAATGAACAACAGAGACACAGTTAACGAAAAATGATGCATATGATGTATAAAATTGATAAAACATTAAGACATGTTTTGATCCTCTCAATCGTTCCCTCGTTTTCTGGGATTCCCAACTCTAATCTCTCATTCTCACCAGGATCTGTGCTGCAAATTCTTGATTCTGGTGCCCCAATTTATTTCAGTTAACCCCCTTTCTACCGGGACTTCAATATGTTGGCCTGCTGGGTTCTTTCCAAAACTAGTGTCTGTCATATTATTGGAGTTAAATATTCTGGCATCAGACTCAGCATTTGAACATATTACTCTGTTGTACATGCAATGTACAAAGGACCACAGCACACAGGCATTGCCAAAACATTGGGGGATGTTCATCTACTTCTTTCGATAATGTGGTTGCCTTATTTTCCACATCTCCATATCTTTATCCTATCTCTCATTCTCCTTTTGTATCTAGTTAAGAAATCCACCAATTATTCTTCGTGTCCCATCTCCCAAAACTCGTTCTATCAGTTTAAATCTAACGCTCTCTTCAAGATGTAATGTGGTTATAATTGAGCAATGGAACTACAAAGACATGCGGGCGTTGCTAACCAGAGTTAATTGGAAGGGGAGCTGAGCAGGAAAGACCATGGAGCAGCAACGGGAGGAGGCTCTGGGGATAACTCGAAAGATAATACCAGAAATTCAAACCCAAGAACTTGAAACATGCTCATGGGAGAACAAGGCAGCCATGAGTGATAATGCATCAAACCAAAAGAGGAAACATACAATGTGGTGAAGATGATTGGGAATCCAGAGAATTCATTGGCTCTGAAACTACATAACGCTGGCATCACTGACACTACAGAGCTCTTAATCATGATCAGGGAAAGAAACAGGGGAAACACTTTGACTTTTAACACAGAAGATGGTATTTCTCAAGGAAAAAGATTCAGGTAAATTAAACATTTGCATTAAGATCAGTTAAATGCTTTTGCGGAATGTGTCAGGTTGGAAGCAAGACCCGGGAAGAGAGACCCTCAGCAGAATGAGAGTATGAAAATGGAAGTATTTTCACATCAGAAACCAGGTTAGGTCACTGAGTGCAGGGCTGATGGGTGAATGAGTCTCAGTGAGAATTGGGGAACAGACAGCAGAATTGCATTGCAGATATTGCAGCTCGAAACTGCGTATTCACGTCGTGCTGTAGACCACAGCAGCAGGAGAAGCAGACCTGCATTAAACACAACCTGTAACTTTTTATCAGGGAAACACCTCAGTCTGTCATTGCCATCAATACCATCTATGGCTCAGTGACGAGTGTGGGTGAATATGTCAGGGTCAGATTCACATGAACTTTAACCTGATGCTAACTCATTAAAGCTACCAGATTTGACCAACAGATCTGAACGAAGCCCTGCAGTCCTGCCACATTCAATCATAAATGATGATGGGCGATTAAATGAATGACTGGAGGAGAGGGCTCTACAAAGATTCCCATCCTAAATAATGGAACAGACCTGCACATCAGTGTAAAAGAGAAGGATGTTTTATCTGCATCATCTTCTGCCAGAAGAATTGAGTCGATGATACACCTCACCCTCATCACGATGCCCACAGAATCACAGATGTCAGTCTTCAACCAATTTGATTCGCTGCTCGTGACATGAAGAAACAGGTGACCACAATAGATCCGATCCAGACAATGGGCCCTGACCCCATTCCTGCAATAGGACTGAAGACTTGTGCTGCACAACAAGCCGTGTCCCTGGGGAAGCTGTTTCATTCCAGCTCCAACTCTGACATCTCCCTGGCAATGTGGAAAGTTACTCCCCTATGTCCCGTCCCCTAAGACGGGAATAATTACAATCTGACCAATTACCACCTCTTCAGTCCCATCATGACGGTCAAATTGGTGGGAGTTCTTTTTGACAGAGCTTTCAAGCAGCACAGAAATAACCTGCTCAGTGTGGTTTCCGATAGGTCCCCATGTGGAGATGGTGCTATTGTGGAAATGTCACTGGATTAATAATCCACACCAAGCTAATGATCTGGCAGTGGGTGGAAGTTAAAAACAATTAATAAAATATCGAGATCTCAAATCTGGTGTCAGGAATAGTGACCTTGAAGCCAATATGGATTGTAAACAGAATTTCCTTCTCCAAAGTACTTTTAGGAAGTGAATCTCCAATGATTTCCTGGGCTGGCCTAAAACTGACTCCAAAGACCCTGACATGGGATAAAGATTTCAATGGTCTCTGAAACGGTCAAGCAAAGCACTCATTTGTATCAAACTATTCCGAGGTCTGAAAGGATGAAACCGGACAGAACACCCGGCCTCAGCATCAGCATGGGAAAAGGGAATGGGAACACAGTCCTATTGACCCTGCAGAAACCTCCTTCCTAACATCTGAGAGCTTGTGACAACATTTACAGAGCTTTCCCACAGACTGCATGGAAACAGCGG
Source organism: Chiloscyllium punctatum (assembly GCF_047496795.1). NCBI lineage: Eukaryota > Metazoa > Chordata > Chondrichthyes > Orectolobiformes > Hemiscylliidae > Chiloscyllium > Chiloscyllium punctatum. The sequence goes on from NW_027310497.1 coordinate 58,267, forward strand.
GATTGGAAAACACATTTAGCCTCCTCATTCTAGTTCAGAGAAAAAATCTCCTCAATGCACTTACCCCACACGATATACATATCCGTTAATGTGAGTAACCTTGGGAAGTTATAAAATAGGCGGTGCTGTAGTACGTTTGGTCCATCGAGTTTGCTGCCCAATTCAATATAATGATGGTTGGCCCTTCATTTCCCCACCGTACTCCTGCTCTCCCACCATCCCTTTACTGTCTCTAAATCCTTATTTATAAGCAGTGTCTCGGTTTCCAGGTGCGAGCGAATTCCCCAGGTTCCCCAGTCAGCGAGAGCAGACATTTATTATCATCTCAATGCAGAGTGACTGCCTGTACCTAATACTGTGGCCCCTTGCTTTACAAGTCCCAGCCAGGGGAATTATCATCCCTGCTTCCTATCAGTGTTTTGTATATTTCACTGAGATCTCCACTCATTTTCCTAAACCCCATGAAATACTGGCCCAGTCACCCCAAACTCTGCTCCCACAACAAGCCCGTCACCCCAGAGATCAGTCTGGTCATCCTTCACTGCTCTCCCTCAATGTCAGGTTTGTCCTTTATTAGGTAAGGAGACCAAAACTGCAGACAATACTGCACAATGTTCAAGATGATATCTCACCAAGGCCCTGTACAGCTGCAGTAAGACACCTTTTCTCCTGGACTCACATCCCCCTGAAATGAAGGTCCACACACCATTTATCTTACTCACTGCTTTCTCTTTCTGCAATATTCGTTTCAGCGACTGGTGTACAAGGAGATGCAGATCCTTTTCAGAGTTACAGCTCCCCACTTGTTAGGACTGTGTACACTGGTCAGCGTGCCAATGCCATGCCCAGTATTGACTTCTGGTTTCAGAACTCTGCGCTGCAGGGGCTTCAAAGGTTTATGCAGAAGGAAACAACAAAAAGGAGCATACGTCCCTTTGTAGATCAACATGTTTCAACCAATCCCTTTCAAATGGTAGGCTGCCAATTTATCGTTTCCACCAAAGGGCACACCGTCCCCTCTATCCACATTGTTCTCCATCTGTCACATATTTACCCATTCACTCCACTTGTCTAAGTCTTCTCGGTGCTTTTTTACATCCTCTTCACCCATTCACAATCCCACACCCGTTAGTGCTGTCAGCAGGTTGGGATATATTGTATCTGATTCCAGTAACCAAATGTTTAAAGGGCATTGTGAACAGCTGGGCCCCCAGCACCGATCCCTGCGACACCTCAGCAAACTTCCTCTGTTAATTTCTATTAATTTATTTCATGAATCTGTTTGTGACTGGCTCAGCCAGCATTTATTGCCTGTCCTTAGTTGCCCTCGAGAAGGTGGTGGTGAGCTGCCTTGTTGAACGCTGCAGTCCACCTGCTGTGATTGACCTCCAATGCCATTAGGGAGGGAATCCCAGGATTCTGACCCAGTGACTGTGAAGGAGCGGTGATATATTTCCAAGCCAGGATGGTGAATGGCTTGGAGGGAACCTGAAGATGATGGTATCCCCATACATCTGTAACCCTTGTCCTACTAGATAGACATGGTCGTGATTTCGGAAGATGGCATCTGAGGATCTTTGATGAATCATTTCATTGCAGCATGTAGATAGTAAAACACTGCTGCTGCTGCTGACCGTTGATGGTGGAGCATTGTGGATGAAGGGACAGTCAAACTGGCTGCTTTGTCCTGGATGGTATAAAGCTTCTTGACTGTTGTTGGGCTGCACTCATCCAGGCAAATTGGGAGTCTTCCATCACACTTCTGACTTATGCATTGTAGATTATGGACACACTTTTCGAAGTCAGGATGTGAGTTACTCGCCGCAGTATTCCTAGTTTCCGACCTGCTCTTATAGTGACTGTGTTTATGTGGCGAGACCAGTGAGTTTCTGAGAAATGATTCCCCACCAGGATTTTGATACTGGGGGATTCAGTGAGAGTAACACCATTGAATGCCAACGGGCAGGTTAGATTGTATTTTATTGGTGATGGTCACGGTCTGGCAGTTGTGTGGCCTGAATATTACTTGCCACTTGTCAGCCTGGATACTGTCCAGATCTTGTCACATTTGAACATGGACTGCTTCAGTATCTGAGGAGCCACAAATGTTGCAGAACATTGTACAATCATTGGCGAACATCCCCACTTCTGACCTTAAAATGGAGGGAAGGCCATTGATGAAGCAGCCCTGAAGAGGTTTTTGTCCACTGCTCGAGGGACTCCTACAGATTTGGAGCTGAGTTGACAGACCTTTATCAACCATGCCCACCTTCCTCCGTGTCAGGTATGATTCTAACCAGCGGGGAGTTTGCCCCTGATGCCCATTGGTTCCAGTGTTGCTAAAGCCCCTTGATACCACACAGGGTCGAAGGCAGCCGTGATTTAAAGGGCTGTCACTCTCACCCCACCTCTGGAATTCAGCTCTGTTGTCCATGTTTGAACCACGGTAATGAGGTCAGGAGCTGAGTGGCCCTGGTGGAGCCCAAACTGGGCGTCATTGACCAGGGTATTGCTGAGCAGGTGCTGCTTAAAAGCACTGAGACCTTCCACCACTTTACTGATGATCGAGAGTAGACTGATGAAGTGGTATTTGGCCGGATCGGATTTGTTCTGCTTTTTTTATATAAAGGAGATACTTGGGGTAATTTTTCACATAATGAGGAAAAGCCATTGTTGTAACTGTATTGAAACAGTTTGGCTAAGGGAGTGGCAAGTTATGGAGAACAAATTTTCAGTACTATTGCCAGAATGTTGTCGGATTATGGACCCTATGGAGTATCCAGTATCTCCAATCGTTTCTGGATATCCCGTGGGCTGAGCCAAATTGGTTGAAGACTGGTAACTGCATTGCTGAGGACCACTGGAGGGGGCTGAAATGGATCATCCACTCAGCATTTCTGAATGAAGATTGTTGCGAATGCATCAGCCTTATCTTATACACTGAAGGGCTGGGCTCTTCCATCATGGAGGAAGGGGTTATTTGTGGAATCTCTTCATACAGTGAATTGTTTAAATGTTCTCAACGTTTCTTGACTAGATGTGGGAGGACTGCAGAGCTTAGATCTGAACCGTTGCATGTGGGATCACTTAGCTCTGTCTATCACTTATTGCTTATGCTGTTTGGTGCACAAGTAGTCCTGATTGGTGGCTTCACCAGGCTGACACCTCATTGTCAGGTATGCCTGGTGCTGCTCCTGCCATCCTGCACACTCCACTGAACCAATGTTGATTCTCTTGATTGATGGCAATTGTTGCGAGAGGGATATGCCAGGCCAGAATGTTGTGTGGGTGTACAATTCCGCTGTTAGTGATGACCCACAACACCTTATGAATATCCAGATTTGAGCTGCTAGGTCTGTGCTAAGTCTGTCCTGTTAAGCACCGTGATAGTACCACCCAAAATGGTGGAGGTTATTCTCAATATGCAGGTGTGACTTTGTCTCCACAATGACTATGCGATGGTCACCCTTACCGATACAGTCATGAACAGATACTTCTGTAACTGGCAGATTAGTAAGGCTGTGGTCAAGTATGTATTTTCCACTTGTTGGTTCCTTCACCACCTGCCACCAGTTATATCATTTTGGACCCGGCCAGCTCGATCAGTAATGCTGTATCTGTGATACAGCATTGAAATCCCCCATCCAGAGTACATCTTGCGTACGTGCTACCCTCAGTGCTTCCTCCAAGTGTTGGTCAGCATGGAGGAGTACTGATTCATCAGTTGCGAGAGGCTGGTACATGGTAATCAGTAGGAGGTTTCCTTTCCCATGTGCAAATTAATGCCATGAGACTTCATGGGATACAGAGTCACTGTTGAGGACTCCAAGAACAATTCCCCTCCAACTGTATCCCACTGTACCGCCACTTCTGCTCTGTCCATCCTGCTGATGAGACAGGAGATATCTGGGGAAGGTAATGGGGAGTCTGGGACATAGTCATACTCACAAAATCATACCTTTCAGAAAATGTCAGGCTGTGACTTGACGAGTCTGTTTATTTCTATTCACTGATTCCTGCCAGCTATCCCATTCTAAAAACATATCCATATATTTGCCCCAATCCATTCAGATTTGATTTTGCAAATTGAGATTGGAGCTTTACCAATATTTTTCTAAAAATCATAATGCTTCTCTTTCATTTGTCTCCCAGTTTGTTTCTCAAACATAATTCCCATTTCATAAATCTATGTTAGTGTTGTCTATGACCATTACTTTGAGTCACAATAATTTCTGCTAAACCATTTACTAACTATGTTCTATGTTCCATGTACTCTATCATTTTCCCACCCCAGACTCGGGTTTCCTTGTATTGTTAGAAAGTATTGTGAAGACAGAACGGAAGTAGTGGCTTCATAGTTCTGCCATTTCCCTGTTCTCCATTTTCCATTCTCTGGTTTCAAACAGTAGGGAAACTGCACTTGTTTTCTTATATTCCTAACATTGACGTAATCTAACAAGCAAATACAGTTCACTCTTATATCCCTTACGAATATAATTCTTCAGAAACTCATCAATTCCTGCCTTAAACTGCTCAATAATTGACCTTACACACCATACACTCACAGGGGCATAGACTCTGTGCCAACAGAAATACAGCACGATCTATACTAGTTCCGCTTTCCTACACCAGACCCATCGCCTGGAATGTTATGACACTTCCAATTGCTCGTCCAAGTGCTTTTTAACAATTGTGAAGTGATCATTCCCCTCTCAGGAAGTAATCCCAGAACCCCACACCTCGAGGTGAAAAAATGTTTAAATCATCTCTGAACCTCAAACTCTTCACGTTAAAAGTGTGCTCCTTTATTCTTGACCCTCCACCCTGTCTGTGTCGTTTATAATCTTATCCTTCTGAATCACTGACCCCTCAGCTTTCTCTGCTCCAAAGTAAACAACCCGAGCTTTTCCAGCCTCTCTCCATAGCTGATACGGTCCATCCCAGGGAACATCCTGGTGAATCACCTCTGCACCCTCTCCAGTACAATCACATCCTTCCTGGAATGTGGCTCCCGGAGCTACATACAGTGTTCCATTTTGTCCGAACCAAAGCCCTGTATAGCTCTTATAATCTACACCCTGATTAGGAAACGCTACACCCAAGGTCCAATTCTTAACTAGTCCAGTAACCTGTCCAGGAGAAAGTGAGAAATGCAGATGCTGGAGATCAGAGCTTAAAAAGTGTGTTGCTGGAAAAGCGCCGCAGGTCAGGCAGCATCAAATGAGCAGCAGAATCAACGTTTTGGGTATAAGCCTTCTTCAGGAACCTGCCTGAAACATCGATTCTCCTGCTCCTTTGATGCTGCATGATCTGCTGTGCTTTTCCAGCAACACATTTTTAAGCATTAACCTGTCCAGTCACATTCAGGGATGTGTGGAGAAGCACAATCTGACCTTCCCAGTGTGCTGCCATTCATTGAGTACTCCCCTGCCTGGTTCCTTCTCCCAAAGTGCATCACCTCATATTTATCAGGGTTACATTCCATCTGCCATTGATCTGCCCATCTGACCATTCCATCTGCATCTTCCTGTAACTTAAGGTCTTCCTCCTCACTGCGAACCAACCGTTCAATCTTTATGACAAACATACACTTACTTATCACACCTCCCCCACACTCCACCTACCCCCCTCCACATTCAGATCTATATTTTGTTATGAATAACACAAACAATAAGCGACACAGCACTGCTCCCTGTGGTACACCAGGGGACACTGGTCTCCAGCCACACAAACAGCCTTCTCCCACCACCCTCTGTCACCTGACACTAAGACAATTCTCCTTGTAACTTGTCAAGTTATCCATCATATTGTGAGCTTTTACTTTATTTCTCAGTTTCCCAGGTGGAAACTTGTCAAAGGCCTTCCTACAAAACTATATAATCGATCTCCTCAAACTAATTCAATCAAATCCATTGGATGTGACTTCCTTCTGATAAAGTCATCATAATTATGCCTGATCAAACCTTGTGACTCTGATTGGAGTTCGATATTCTCCTTCCCTATTTCTCCTGTAGTTTCCTTAACAGTGATCTCATACTCGCTCGTCTATAGTTCCCTGGTCTATCTCTCCCATCCTTACTGTGAAGTGGAATCGTATTAGCAGTTCTCCAGTTCTCTGGCACCTCCCCTATGGTCAGATTCTAATTAAAATATTCAGTCAGAGTCTTACCTCCTTCGACCCCAAAAGCCACCTGTGATACAACTCAGTCAGACATGGAGATTGGTCCAAATTTGTACAGAACAAAACCTCAACTCCTTTCTCGTGTTTTACTTCAATCTGTTCAAGAGCTTCCCAAACCATCTTCTTGAATTCGGTACCTGCCTCCTCCTTTTTCCAAGTAAAATAGAGGTGAAGGTCTCATGTAACAATCCATCAATGTTCTCCAGCTTGACACACAGATTGCCCATTTGGTTTCTAATGTACACTAGCTGTTTGCTGATTATTCTGTTCTACTTGTCCGTGTGGAATATCGTGGGATTCTCCCTTATCTCGCCTGCTTGTACTTCCCCATATCCCTCTGTTATTCAGTACTTTCGATGTTTCTAAGATTCACCACAATCAACTCTCATGTTTTGAAACTCGAGATTACAGGCTGAGGTGCCCCATCAGACAATCTTGCCATTTTACGGATTAATCTGGATAATACCTTTAGCAGTTCCTCTGTAGTCAGTATATTCTTTCTTAGATTGGAACTCCGAACGATACACAATATTCTACGTTTAGTCTCACCAACGCTCGATGGAACTGGTGCACGACATCCTCTATCTTCCAATTACATTCACATGAATGTAAACCTAATTTTTACTTTCCCATTTGCATATGTTCTTCCCATTACCTCTCGCTTTAATTTTTCTTATGGACTTGTTGTGTGAGTTCTTTAAAAAAAGCTCACGAATATCCAACTGTACGTTATCCAATGGTTTTTCATTGCCTATGTCCACAATAATCATCTTCAAACCACTCCAAATGATCTTTGACACTTCTGGTTTTCTTTCCATCGCTACATTCTCACACTCCCCAGTTACGTTATTACCTTCAAAATATCCAGAAGCATGTTTTTTATAATCGAGTCCAACAGATACCTGACTGCGGATGACAAGATATCTGGTCTGTAGTTTACATTCTCCAAATCCATCCTTTCTTAAACTGTTGGATAATATTTATAATCTTTGCCTTATCCAGATTGGTTAAAAGCTTTTCGGGAATGTGTCGGAAAATAAAGTGACAATCCGCAATGCAATCAACATATCTATTGCTACTTCCTCTGAAATTCTTGTATGAAGTACATCTAGTCTGTCAGATTTATAAATACTCAATCCAGCTTTCTTTTCAAAGATAACCCCAACACTGATAAGAATGACCTTAGACTTTACTTACACAAGTCCCAGGGTCACTTGGTATTTCTGGGAGAATTTCTGCACATTCTTCCATGAAGATAGACACAAAGAAACTGTTTCTTTTCCCAGCGATTTCTCTGTTTTCTGCAATAAATTACCTTGTCTGCACACCAACTGTTCGACATTTGACCTTGTTTTTATTTTTTTTCATACATCGATAGACGCTTTTTAGCTGTCTTTATGTCTGTCTTTCATTTGCACGCTTTTTCTCTTTTTGATTTATTCTCAGTTTCTTGGTCATCCTTTGTTGGGTCCTACATTTCTCTGAATCTACTGGCTTACTGCAACACTTGGCATTTTTCTAAGCTGCCTCCTTTCATCTAATAGGTAGATGAAGGTGGGGTTGAAAGTGATAGTCAGAGAGGAAGGAGGGTGGAACAGACTGATAGGGAGGAAGGTGGACACATAGGAATGTTCAAAAGGGCGGTGCTGATTTGGGAGGTTGGAGTAGGATAACGTGGGATTAGGGGAAATGGAGAAATGGGGAAATCCACTATGATCCCCTGTGGTTAGAGGGTCCCAAGGCAGAAGAGGAGGCTTTCTTCCTCCAGGCTTCTGGTGGCTTGGATTTGGCGATGGAGCAGGCCCAGGATCCTCCTGTACTTGGCATAGTGGGAAGGGGAGTTAAAGTGCTCAGTAGCCACAAGATGAAGAATTTATTCAATTGGCTGTCCGAGAGATATTCTCTGAAATGATCCACAATTTGACCTCCTGCCTCGCCAATGTAGAGAAGACCACGTTGGGTTTAATAGATGTAGTAGATGAGGCATTCTGTCTCCCTTCGTCACTTATCACTTTCAATCCCACCTTCATCTACCTATCACAAGCCCAGCTACGTCCCCCCTGCCTCACCCCCTTCCCATTTATCTCTCAGCCCCCTTGGCCCCGAAGCTTCATTCGAGATGAAGTGTTTATGTCCGAAACATCGATTTATCTACTCTTAGTATGCTGCCTGACTGTGCTTTTCCAGCACTACACTCTTCGACTCTGATCTCCAGCATCTGTAGTCCCCACTTTCTCCTCACACCTTCATGGCTTGCATGACTCAGATTTATAACGGTTACTGCAAATAAAACAAAAACTGTTGTGTACGCAAACAGCATAAAAGAAAACCAATACATTGTGGTCACTGTTCCCAAAAGGTCATTTCCAGCAAAATTGTCAATTAGCTCTTCTGATCACTCAACTCCAATTCCTAAATAACCTGATCTCGAACTCAGTGCTCGACATAGTGTTCATGCAAACCATCTCACACGTGGTCATGAAATCCATTTTTCCCAGCGTTAGCATTCAATTGGGTTAACACAGATTAGATATAATGTAAACAGTACATTATTACTGCAGTATCCACAAATGTGTATATCTCATTTCCTGTTTTATAACATGTCCAGCATTTGTATTGCAGCTTTCATTTGGATATATAACTCCCATCAATGTTTGCTCCTCCTTGTTGTTTTTGCGCTCCACCTTACTAGATTCTGTGGAATCTGAGCGACGTGGGCTCTGGGGATGTTAATGACAGAGATCATCTTGCCACATCATTTATGATCTTCTCCAACTTTAATTTCTCCAGATCTCCCGTTATGCTGATGGAGTAGAGAAGGACAATGATCTTCCAACAATGCTCTGTATTTCCCCCAGAGAGCTGAGACTGCTCTAACCTGGGTGGGAACCTTACAGCAGGCTGAGAAAGTGTTGCTGCTGCTGTACAGAGAGATCACATCTTGAGTAGTGTGTACAGATTTAGCCTCTTCGATGAAGAAAGGATGTTGTTATATTGGAGGCAGCTCAAAGATGGTTCCCTCAACTGATTCCTGCAATGAAGGTGCTAGCTTATATCGAAAGGATGATCAGTTTGACCCAGTAGCCATTGGAGTTTACAAAAATAAAGGATGATCTTATTTCAACATAGATAGCAGAAGGAGTCAACAAGTGAAGTGAATTACACAGATAATGGAGGAATCCATTCCGTTCTCTAGCCTGTTACACAGGAACAACAGGAGGATATTCAGGTCTTCGAACCTGTTACATCAAATCAGGATGAGGCTATTCAGTCCCTGGAGCCTGATATATATTTACAGAAGGAGGCCAATCAGCCACTTGAGCCTATAACAGTAGGCCATGCTGCTCCAGTATCCTGTTAAACAGCAACAGGATCAGCCCATTCAGCCTCCTCAAGTCTGTAACATAGGAACTGGAAGAGGTCACACAATGACTGGAGATTTGTTACACTGAGATAACAGGAGGCCATTCAGACCCACCGAGCCTATTACAAGGGAATTGGATAAGGATAAAAACTATCTGAGACTTCTTTCATGAGAAAGGAAAAGGTAATTTCGACACGTGTCTGTTGTTTGGGAACAAGAGAAGACAAATCACTCCCACACTCCCATCTCCGGTATACATGAGGAGACCATTCAGTGTTTCCACCTGTTATGGAGAAATATGAGAAGACCCATCAGCTCCTCAAAATGTTACTCAGCAACAGTAAGATTCCATAATCTCCCAATCCTCTAAAGCATCAACAGGAGGAGGTCATTCTGGCCTTGGAGATGACAACATGGGAACACCAGAAAAACGTCAGCCCATCGATTTTGTACACCAGCAGGATGATGAGTCCATTCAGCCACACATACCACTTATTGGAGCACATCTCTTAAAAACAGGTGCCCATTAAATAGGAATTCAAAGAAAACGTGAAGGTTTTCGAAAGGGAAGAACTTATAATAATGGGATACATTCGGGACTAAAGTGTAACTATAAACTATTGTAATTTAAGGCAAATTGTTAGAGTCCATTGTTCAGGACATTTGCAAAGTTAAACCACAATCCATCAGAGTCAACATGGTTTTACGAAGGCTAAATCGTGTTTGAATTGTTTGCTTGAGTTATTTGAAGATGTCACTAACAAGGTGGATAGTGGGAATCCTGGAGATGGAAAATATCTGGTCTTCCTGAAGGCATCGGATATGTCGCTTCTCCAAAGAGTAAGTGGTAAGATCAGACAACATGGGTTTACGAGTAATTTATTGGCTTGGATGGAGGATTGGTTAACCAACAAAATGGAGTCAGATGGAATAAATGTGTCATTTTCTTTTGGCAAATGCAATTTGTGGGGTGCCATTGATTTCAGTACTCATGCCTCAACCATTTGCGATTGATGTTATTACTGTACTCGGTTGATGGGATAGAAAATACGATGCCACGTTTTCAGATGACACTAGCATTGTTGGGAAATTACTTTGGAATGATAATGCAAGAGATTTTAAAACTATATGGATAGGCTGGGTGAATGGGTCAACATTTGGCAAGGAAAATTAAAGTGAATAAATATTGGGCTATTCAAGTTGGCCAGTATAATAGAAAGACAAATTATTATCTAAATGGAGAGAAAGTTCAAAGTGCTTAGGTACAGAGGGATCTGGGTGTCTGCTTGCATATCACAGAAAACCTGCCTGTGGGAACTGCAAGTAATGAGAAATACAAGCATAATTTCAGTGTTTATTTATGAAAGGATAGAGTAGAAAGGTAGGGAGTGTTGCTGTAGCTATGCAAGGCATTAGTGAGGCTGCAACTGGAGTACAGTTTGGATGTCCTGCAGAATGAGGTATTTCCATTGGAGGCAATTCAGAAGAGCTTCATCAGATTGATTCCATATATGAAGTGTTTGCCTTATGAAGAGAAATTGAGCAGTTTAGGCCTATACTCTCGACTTTATAACAATGCAAGGAGATCTCATTGAGGTCTGTAAAATGCTAAAAGTAATTGAAAGTGTAGAATTGGTGTGGATATTTTTCATGTGGCGCAAACTACAACAAGAGACTAGAGTTTGGAATGGAAAGATGGCAGGAAAGTGGAACAGAGGCCGCGTTGACATCAGCCTCATCGAGGGGTTGGATTCCTCACAGATGCTCCTTGTTCTTATTCAACCCTTCGACTGTGTTGCACAGGAATGGGGAAGGAGAGGGTATCATACAGAAAGCAGGCACTCAGGATAAATCAGTCTCAATCAGTTAGACAGGAGGTAACCAGTAGGGTCACAGAGTAGCCAGTATCCTAGGATCCTCTGGGAAGCTAGGGAGGAGATAGCGGAGCCATTGGCCTTGATTTTTATGTCATCGTTGTCTACAGGAATAGTGCCAGAAGACTGAAGGATAGCGAATGTGGTCCCCTTGTTCAAGAAGGGGAGTAGGGAAAGACCTAGTAACTATAGGTCAGTGAGTCTCACTTCTGTTGTGGGCAAAGTCTTAGAGAGAATTGTAAGGGATAGGATTTATGAAAATCTGGATAGGAATAATGTGATCAAGGATAGTCAGCATGGTTTTGTGAAGGGCAGGTCGTGCCTCACAAACCTTATTGAGTTCTTTGAGAAAGTGACTAAGGAAGTGGACGAGGGAAAAGCAGTAGATGTGGTATATATGGATGTTAGCAAGGTGTTCGATAAGGTTCCCCATGGTAGGCTACTGCAAAAATTACGGAGGTATGGCATTGAGGTTTAGATTAGGAATTGGCTGGCTGGAAGGAGACAGAGGGTATTAGTTGATGGTAAAGGTTCATGTTGGAGTGTCGTTACTAGCGATGTTCCACAAGGATCTGTTTTGGGACCATTGCTGTTTGTCATTTTTATAAATGACCTGGAGGAGGGGCTTGAAGGCTGGGTGAGCAAGTTTGTGGATGATACGAAAGTCAGTGGAGTAGTGGACAGCTAAGAAGGATGTGTCAGGTTACAGCGGGATATAGATAATTTGTAGAGCTGGGCAGAAAGCTGGCAAATGGAGTTCAATGTAGCTAAGTGTGAAGTCATTCACTTTGGTATGAGTAACAAGAAGATGGATTACTGGGCTAATGGGAGGCTACTTGGTAGTGTGGATGAGCAGAGGGATCTTGGTGTCCATGTACACAGATCTCTGAAAGTTGCCACCCAGGTAAATAGTACTGTGAAGAAAGCATATGGCGGACTGGGCTTTATTGGTAGAGGAATTGAGTTCCGGAGTCCTGAGGTCATGTTGCAGTTGTATAAGACTCTGGTGCGGCCTTATCTGGAGTATTGTTTACAGTTTTGGTCGCTATACTATAGGAAGGATGTGGAGGCACTGGAACGGGTGCAGAGGAGGTTTACCAGGATGTTGCCTAGCATGGTAGGAAGATCGTATGAGGAAAGGCTGAGGCACTTGGGGCTGTTTTCATTGGAGAAAAGAAGGTTTAGGGGAGATTTGATAGAGGTGTACAAGATGATGAGGGGTTTCCATACGGTTGACAGTGAGAACCTTTTTCCGCGTATGGAGTCAGCTGTTTCTAGGGGACACAGCTTTAAATTAAGGGGAGGTTGGTATAGGACGGATGTTAGGGGTAGATTCTTTACTTAGCGGGTTGTGAGTTCATGGAATGCCCTGCCAGTATCAGTGGTGGACTCTCCCTCTTTATGGTCATTCAAGTGGGCATTGGATAAGCATATGGAGGTTATTGGGCTAGTCTAGGTTAGGTAGGCTTCGGTCGGCGCAACATCGAGGGCCTGTATTTTTCTATGTATGTTCTATGTTCTCTGTTCTACTTGGTTCTTAACTATTTACAGTCTATATTAATGATCAGGAGGATGGAACAGATATACAGATGCTGAGTTTGGTGATGTCGCTGTGGTAAGCAAGAGATTAAATTATCAAGAGAGGGTGGAGAGTCTGCAAATAGATTCAGAGAGGTAATGGCAATAGATAATAGCTTGGCAGGTGGATTTTAACATGATATAATCTGTCATTTAATTTTCCAGGAATAACGGAAAGCAATATGTTACTGAAATGGAGAGGGATTTTAGGACTTATTGATACTGTGTACTCGGTGGGGTGGGGGAGGGGCGCACTCAGACCCGTTCAGACATGGGAGGTTTTGCTCCATCCCTGCTCCCAGACACTCCAAGTGATCCAATTGCTCTCCGTACACATGGAATACTTTAATGTGGTTGATTAGTGGTGGGGATGGTGTTTTGAAATGTGCATCAAGAGGACGGCCTTTATCCAAGATATATTCATTTCTTTCTACGTGGAGACCCAATGACGATGGGACTGGCTGACTGCTTCTGAATGAAGAGACCATGACTGCTGCCAGGACAGTGGGTATTCGCCAACATGATGTACTGTGCATGGATACATTGTAACATTAATAGAGAGAGAGAGAGCTCTTCAGTTCCTCTACCTCTCTCCATTGACATGGATATTCTGTAGATGCCATGCACACCATCGGGAATACCACTATATTGAATACATCCAGCAGCTCCCTGCTGTGGGAGAAACAATATATTTACCTCATCCACCATATATACCTTCCATCACCGAATGGTGACATCAATGTTGAGATACTGGGAAATGATGGATATGTCATCTAGTTCTGCCTAGAAAGTTCTGGATTATCGAAGCTGAATGAAACAGTGACCCTCATCGTCACTGGCAGCACCATCCTCCCCCTGGTGTGATGCTGCAGGTCGTGTTGAAGGAGGTGACACCTCTCTGTGACCAGTTCCTTGTTCAGTCAGGGTCCCCTCACACTCTGCTACTGGGTTAAGTGGAGCTTGGGAAGCTGTTCATGGAATACTTGGGGTGGATACAGCAGATCCTTTTCCCCACACACACTCACTCCGTGGTTTCAGAGCTTTCTCTCTCTGCAGCCTCTGCTCCATTTGTTGTTCATGTTGCAGACCCAGATGCTGTAACTACAGTTCCCATGCTCCATCCAGAGTTGGGGCACCAAATCCTCAGGTCTCCCTGAATGTCTGAGGCAGCTCACAGCAGAAACCTCCAGCAAACCATCTCCAGCCCCTCCACTAACTTTTCAATTACAGGAGTCAGTCAGAAACCCCTCGGCTACAAGTGTTGTGGACCAGACCAGATCCCCGCAAAATATTTTAAGAAGGCCGCTTAGACCCAAACCTATTCTTATTTTAAACATAGATGTGAAGTGTGCGTTCCAGATATGTTGTGACTGGTCAAACCTCCCGACATTAAGCAAAATAAAATCTATTCAAATGTTTTGTTTCAAATCCAATCGAAGAAAAGAACATTTTGGGATAGCTTATATGTTGGAACACTTACACAAACCATAGATACTGTACCTTCTTGGTGTACACTGCTTGGCACAAAGATATATTCAAATACAGATTCTTACATGCAATTTTCTGATCCAGGAGGAAACAACATGAACAGAGATCTCAGAGAGAAAAGCAGCTATGGATCATGTATTGATACTTCCAACCCTTGGAGGATCCCCAACACCTTTTGAATGCTGCAGATAAAAACAAAACGAGAAAACCTGGTCTGGGAGAGCTGGCAACAGCCCTTCGATGGTTTCCACCATTTAATAAAACCAAAAGGCCTCCTCAGTTATTTACTTAAACTGTGTTCAGACAGCAGTTCTGTACCTCTGCCTTTATAACCTCCCTTCAAAAACAACCTAAGAGAACATAACCTCTTTACAGTGATAGCAAACTTACAACTCACCTTTAATAAAATGATCCATCAATATACAAAAATGGATTAATTTTAGACCTGCTAATCATCCTCT
>NW_027310498.1:0-73107 GCF_047496795.1 Chiloscyllium punctatum
TCTCCTCTTATCTTCTGTTATCTACTCTTTTCTCCTCTTTACTCGTCTTTTCTCCTCTTTCTCCTCTTTCCAACTGTTAACTCCTCTTTTCTCCTGTTTCTCCTCTTTTCTCCTGTTTTCTGCACTTATCTCCTCTTTTCTCCTCGTTTCTCCTGTTTTCTACTCTTTTATCCTCTTTTCTCCTCTTTCTCCTCTTTTCTCCTCTTTTCTCCTGTTTTCTCCTCTTTTCTTCTGTTATCTACTCATTTCTCTTCTTTTCTCTTCCTTTCTCCTTTCTCCTATTTTATCCTCTTTCTTCTCTTTTCTCCTGTTTTCTCCTCTTTCTCCTATTTTCTCCTCGTTTCTCATGTTTTCTCCTGTTTTCTCCTCTTTTATCCTCTTTTCTCCTCGTTTCTCATGTTTTCTCCTGTTTTCTCTTCTTTTCTCCTCTTTTCTTGAGTTTTCTCCTCTTTTCTCCTCTTTTCTCCTGTTTTCTGCGCTTTTCTCCAGTTTTCTTCTCTTTTCTCCTCTTTTCACCTCTTTTCTACTCTTTTGCCGTCTTTTCTCCGCTTTTCTCCTGTTTTCTCATCTTTTCTCCACTTTTCTCCAATTTTCACCTGTTTTCTGCTCTTTTCTCCTCTTTCTCCTCTTTTCTCCTCTTTTCTCCTGTTTTCTACTGTTTTCTCCTCTTTTCTCCTGTTTTCTACTCTTTTCTCCTCTTTCTCCTCTTTTCTCCCCTTTTCTCCTCTTTTGTCCTCTTTTCTCCACTTTTATCCTGTTTTCTCCTCTTTTCTCCTGTTTTCTACTTTTTTCTCCTCTTTCTCCTCTTTTCTCCCCTTTTCTCCTGTTTTCTCCTCTTTTCTCTTCCTTTCTCCTTTCACCTATTTTATCCTCTTTCTACTCTTTTCTCCTCTTTACTCGTCTTTTCTCCTCTTTCTCCTCTTTCCAACTGTTAACATCTCTTTTTTCCTGTTTTCTCCTCTTTTTTCCTCTTTTCTCCTGTTTCTCCTCTTTTCTCCTCTTTTCTCCACTTTTCTCCTGTTTTTCGTGTTTTCTCCTCTTTTTTCCTGTTTTCTTCTCTTTTCTTCTCTTTTCTCCTCTTTCTCTTCTTTCCTCCTGTTAACTCCTCTGTTCTCCTGTTTTATTCTCTTTTCTTCTCTTTTCTCCTCTTTCTCCTCTTTTCTCCTGTTTACTCCTGTTATTCTTGTTTTCTCCTCTTTTCTCTTGTATTCTCCTCTTTTCTCCTCTTTCTCCTCTTTTCTCCTGTTTACTCCTGTTATTTCTTGTTTTCTCCTCTTTTCTCCTGTATTCTACTCTTTTCTCTTCTTTTCTCTTCTTTCTCCTCTTCTCGCCTCTTTTCTCCTCTTTCACCTCTTTTCTCCTCTTTCTCCTCTTCTCCTGTTTTACTCCACTTTTCTCCTTTTTTCTCCTCTTTTGTCCTCTTTTCTCCACTTTTATCCTGTTTTCTCCTCTTTTCTCCTGTTTCCCCCCTTTTCTCCAGTTTTCTCCTCCTTTCTCCTGTTTTCTCCTGTTTCTCCTCTTTTCTCCTCTCTTCTCCTGTTTTCTCCTCTTATCTTCTGTTATCTACTCTTTTCTCCTCTTTTCTCTTCCTTTCTCCTTTCTCCTATTTTATCCTCTTTGTACTCTTTTCTCCTCTTTCCTTGTCTTTTCTCCTCTTTCTCCTCTTTCCAACTGTTAACTCCTCTTTTCTCCTGTTTCTCCTCTTTCTCCTCTTTTCTCCTGTTTCTCCTCTTTTCTCCTCTTTTCTCCTGTTTTCTACTGTTTTCTCCTCTTTTATCCTCTTTTCTCCTGTTTCTCCTCTTTTCTCCACTTTTCTCCAGTTTCTCCTCTTTTCTCCTCTTTTCTCCTGTTTCTCCTCTTTTCTCCTCTTTTCTCCTCTTTTCTCCTGTTTTCTCCTCTTTTATCCTCTTTTCTCCTGTTTCTCCTCTTTTCTCCACTTTTCTCCTGTTTCTCCTGTTTTCTCTTCGTTTTTCCTGTTTTCTTCTCTTTTCTTCTCTTTTCTCCTCTTTCTCCTCTTTCCTCCTGTTAACTCCTCTTTTCTCCTGTTTTATTCTCATTTCTTCTCTTTTCTCCTCTTCTCCTCTTTTCTCCTGTTTACTCCTGTTATTTCTTGTTTTCTCCTCTTTTCTCTTGTATTCTCCTCTTTTCTCCTCTTTCTCCTCTTTTCTCTTGTTTACTCCTGTTATTTCTTGTTTTCTCCTCTTTTCTCCTGTATTCTACTCTTTTCTCCTCTTTTCTCTTCTTTTCTCCTCTTCTCGCCTCTTTTCTCCTCTTTCACCTCTTTTCTCCTCTTTCTCCTCTTCTCCTGTTTCCTCCACTTTTCTCCTTTTTTCTCCTCTTTTGTCCTCTTTTCTCCACTTTTATCCTGTTTTCTCCTCTTTTCTCCTGTTTCCCCCCTTTTCTCCAATTTTCTCCTCCTTTCTCCTGTTTTCTCCTGTTTCTCCTGTTTTCTCCTCTTTTCTGCTCTTTTCTCCTGTTTTCTCCTCTTATCTTCTGTTATCTACTCTTTTCTCCTCTTTACTCGTCTTTTCTCCTCTTTCTCCTCTTTCCAACTGTTAACTCCTCTTTTCTCCTGTTTCTCCTCTTTTCTCCTGTTTTCTGCACTTATCTCCTCTTTTCTCCTCGTTTCTCCTGTTTTCTACTCTTTTATCCTCTTTTCTCCTCTTTCTCCTCTTTTCTCCTCTTTTCTCCTGTTTTCTCCTCTTTTCTTCTGTTATCTACTCATTTCTCTTCTTTTCTCTTCCTTTCTCCTTTCTCCTATTTTATCCTCTTTCTTCTCTTTTCTCCTGTTTTCTCCTCTTTCTCCTATTTTCTCCTCGTTTCTCATGTTTTCTCCTGTTTTCTCCTCTTTTATCCTCTTTTCTCCTCGTTTCTCATGTTTTCTCCTGTTTTCTCTTCTTTTCTCCTCTTTTCTTGAGTTTTCTCCTCTTTTCTCCTCTTTTCTCCTGTTTTCTGCGCTTTTCTCCAGTTTTCTTCTCTTTTCTCCTCTTTTCACCTCTTTTCTACTCTTTTGCCGTCTTTTCTCCGCTTTTCTCCTGTTTTCTCATCTTTTCTCCACTTTTCTCCAATTTTCACCTGTTTTCTGCTCTTTTCTCCTCTTTCTCCTCTTTTCTCCTCTTTTCTCCTGTTTTCTACTGTTTTCTCCTCTTTTCTCCTGTTTTCTACTCTTTTCTCCTCTTTCTCCTCTTTTCTCCCCTTTTCTCCTCTTTTGTCCTCTTTTCTCCACTTTTATCCTGTTTTCTCCTCTTTTCTCCTGTTTTCTACTTTTTTCTCCTCTTTCTCCTCTTTTCTCCCCTTTTCTCCTGTTTTCTCCTCTTTTCTCTTCCTTTCTCCTTTCACCTATTTTATCCTCTTTCTACTCTTTTCTCCTCTTTACTCGTCTTTTCTCCTCTTTCTCCTCTTTCCAACTGTTAACATCTCTTTTTTCCTGTTTTCTCCTCTTTTTTCCTCTTTTCTCCTGTTTCTCCTCTTTTCTCCTCTTTTCTCCAGTTTTCACCTCCTTTCTCCTGTTTTCTCCTGTTTTCAACTCTTTTCTACTGTTCTCTCGTGTTTCCTCCTCTTTTCTTGAGTTTTCTCCTCTTTTGTCCACTTTTCTGCTGTTTTCCCCTCTTTTCTCCTGTTTTCTCCAGTTTTCTGCACTTTTCTCCTCTTTTCCCGTTTTCTGCTCTTTTCTCTTGTTTTCTCCTCTTTTATCCTCTTTTCTCCTGCTTTTCCTGTTAACTCCTGTTTTCTCCTGTTTTCTTCTCTTTTCTTCTTTTTTCTCCTCTTTCTCCACTTTTCTCCTGTTTTCTCCTCTTTTCTCCTGGTTCCTGCTCTTTTCTCCTGTTTTCTCCTCTTTTATCCTCTTTTATCCTGTTTTCTTCACTTTATCCTCTTTTCTCCTGTTTCTCCTCTTTTCTCCTCTTTTCTCCACTTTTCTCCTGTTTTTCCTGTTTTCTCCTCTTTTTTCCTGTTTTCTTCTCTTTTCTTCTCTTTTCTCCTCTTTCTCCTCTTTCCTCCTGTTAACTCCCCTTTTCTCCTGTTTTATTCTCTTTTCTTCTCTTTTCTCCTGTTTACTCCTGTTAGTTCTTGTTTTCTCCTCTTTTCTCTTGTATTCTCCTCTTTTCTCCTCTTTCTCCTCTTTTCTCCTGTTTACTCCTGTTATTTCTTGTTTTCTCCTCTTTTCTCCTGTATTCTACTCTTTTCTCTTCTTTTCTCTTCTTTTCTCCTCTTCTCGCCTCTTTTCTCCTCTTTCACCTCTTTTCTCCTCTTTCTCCTCTTCTCCTGTTTCCTCCACTTTTCTCCTTTTTTCTCCTCTTTTGTCCTCTTTTCTCCACTTTTATCCTGTTTTCTCCTCTTTTCTCCTGTTTCCCCCCTTTTCTCCAGTTTTCTCCTCCTTTCTCCTGTTTTCTCCTGTTTCTCCTCTTTTCTCCTCTTTTCTCCTCTCTTCTCCTGTTTTCTCCTCTTATCTTCTGTTATCTACTCTTTTCTCCTCTTTTCTCTTCCTTTCTCCTTTCTCCTATTTTATCCTCTTTGTACTCTTTTCTCCTCTTTCCTTGTCTTTTCTCCTCTTTCTCCTCTTTCCAACTGTTAACTCCTCTTTTCTCCTGTTTCTCCTCTTTTCTCCTCTTTTCTCCTGTTTCTCCTCTTTTCTCCTCTTTTCTCCTGTTTTCTACTGTTTTCTCCTCTTTTATCCTCTTTTCTCCTGTTTCTCCTCTTTTCTCCACTTTTCTCCAGTTTCTCCTGTTTTCTCCTCTTTTCTCCTGTTTCTCCTCTTTTCTCCTCTTTTCTCCTCTTTTCTCCTGTTTTCTCCTCTTTTATCCTCTTTTCTCCTGTTTCTCCTCTTTTCTCCACTTTTCTCCTGTTTCTCCTGTTTTCACTTCGTTTTTCCTGTTTTCTTCTCTTTTCTTCTCTTTTCTCCTCTTTCTCCTCTTTCCTCCTGTTAACTCCTCTTTTCTCCTGTTTTATTCTCATTTCTTCTCTTTTCTCCTCTTTCTCCTCTTTTCTCCTGTTTACTCTGTTATTTCTTGTTTTCTCCTCTTTTCTCTTGTATTCTCCTCTTTCTCCTCTTTCTCCTCTTTTCTCTTGTTTACTCTGTTATTTCTTGTTTTCTCCTCTTTTCTCCTGTATTCTACTCTTTTCTCCTCTTTTCTCTTCTTTTCTCCTCTTCTCGCCTCTTTTCTCCTCTTTCACCTCTTTTCTCCTCTTTCTCCTCTTCTCCTGTTTACTCCACTTTTCTCCTTTTTTCTCCTCTTTTGTCCTCTTTTCTCCACTTTTATCCTGTTTTCTCCTCTTTTCTCCTGTTTCCCCCCTTTTCTCCAATTTTCTCCTCCTTTCTCCTGTTTTCTCCTGTTTCTCCTGTTTTCTCCTCTTTTCTGCTCTTTTCTCCTGTTTTCTCCTCTTATCTTCTGTTATCTACTCTTTCTCCTCTTTCCTCGTCTTTTCTCCTCTTTCTCCTCTTTCCAACTGTTAACTCCTCTTTTCTCCTGTTTCTCCTCTTTTCTCCTGTTTTCTGCACTTATCTCCTCTTTTCTCCACGTTTCTCCTGTTTTCTACTCTTTTATCCTCTTTCTCCTCTTTCTCCTCTTTTCTCCTCTTTTCTCCTGTTTTCTCCTCTTTTCTTCTGTTATCTACTCATTTCTCTTCTTTTCTCTTCCTTTCTCCTTTCTCCTATTTTATCCTCTTTCTTCTCTTTTCTCCTGTTTTCTCCTCTTTCTCCTCTTTTCTCCTCGTTTCTCATGTTTTCTCCTGTTTTCTCCTCTTTTATCCTCTTTTCTCCTCGTTTCTCATGTTTTCTCCTGTTTTCTCTTCTTTTCTCCTCTTTTCTTGAGTTTTCTCCTCTTTTCTCCTCTTTTCTCCTGTTTTCTGCGCTTTTCTCCTGTTTTCTTCTCTTTTCTCCTCTTTTCACCTCTTTTCTACTCTTTTGCCGTCTTTTCTCCGCTTTTCTCCTGTTTTCTCATCTTTTCTCCACTTTTCTCCAATTTTCACCTGTTTTCTGCTCTTTTCTCCTCTTTCTCCTCTTTTCTCCTCTTTTCTCCTGTTTTCTACTGTTTTCTCCTCTTTTCTCCTGTTTTCTACTCTTTTCTCCTCTTTCTCCTCTTTTCTCCCCTTTTCTCCTCTTTTGTCCTCTTTTCTCCACTTTTATCCTGTTTTCTCCTCTTTTCTCCTGTTTTCTACTTTTTTCTCCTCTTTCTCCTCTTTTCTCCCCTTTTCTCCTGTTTTCTCCTCTTTCTCTTCCTTTCTCCTTTCACCTATTTTATCCTCTTTCTACTCTTTTCTCCTCTTTACTCGTCTTTTCTCCTCTTTCTCCTCTTTCCAACTGTTAACTCCTCTTTTTTCCTGTTTTCTCCTCTTTTTTCCTCTTTTCTCCTGTTTCTCCTCTTTTCTCCTCTTTTCTCCAGTTTTCACCTCCTTTCTCCTGTTTTCTCCTGTTTTCAACTCTTTTCTACTGTTCTCTCGTGTTTCCTCCTCTTTTCTTGAGTTTTCTCCTCTTTTGTCCACTTTTCTGCTGTTTTCCCCTCTTTTCTCCTGTTTTCTCCAGTTTTCTGCACTTTTCTCCTCTTTTCCCGTTTTCTGCTCTTTCTCTTGTTTTCTCCTCTTTTATCCTCTTTTCTCCTGCTTTTCCTGTTAACTCCTGTTTTCTCCTGTTTTCTTCTCTTTTCTTCTTTTTTCTCCTCTTTCTCCACTTTTCTCCTGTTTTCTCCTCTTTTCTCCTGGTTCCTGCTCTTTTCTCCTGTTTTCTCCTCTTTTATCCTCTTTTATCCTGTTTTCTCCTCTTTTATCCTCTTTTCTCCTGTTTCTCCTCTTTTCTCCTCTTTTCTCCACTTTTCTCCTGTTTTTCCTGTTTTCTCCTCTTTTTCCTGTTTTCTTCTCTTTTCTTCTCTTTTCTCCTCTTTCTCCTCTTTCCTCCTGTTAACTCCCCTTTTCTCCTGTTTTATTCTCTTTTCTTCTCTTTTCTCCTCTTTCTCCACTTTTCTCCTGTTTACTCCTGTTAGTTCTTGTTTTCTCCTCTTTTCTCTTGTATTCTCCTCTTTTCTCCTCTTTCTCCTCTTTTCTCCTGTTTACTCCTGTTATTTCTTGTTTTCTCCTCTTTTCTCCTGTATTCTACTCTTTTCTCTTCTTTTCTCTTCTTTTCTCCTCTTCTCGCCTCTTTTCTCCTCTTTCACCTCTTTTCTCCTCTTTCTCCTCTTCTCCTGTTTACTCTACTTTTCTCCTTTTTTCTCCTCTTTTGTCCTCTTTTCTCCACTTTTATCCTGTTTTCTCCTCTTTTCTCCTGTTTCCCCCCTTTTCTCCAGTTTTCTCCTCCTTTCTCCTGTTTTCTCCTGTTTCTCCTCTTTTCTCCTCTCTTCTCCTGTTTTCTCCTCTTATCTTCTGTTATCTACTCTTTTCTCCTCTTTTCTCTTCCTTTCTCCTTTCTCCTATTTTATCCTCTTTGTACTCTTTTCTCCTCTTTCCTTGTCTTTTCTCCTCTTTCTCCTCTTTCCAACTGTTAACTCCTCTTTTCTCTGTTTCTCCTCTTTTCTCCTCTTTTCTCCTGTTTCTCCTCTTTTCTCCTCTTTTCTCCTGTTTTCTACTGTTTTCTCCTCTTTTATCCTCTTTTCTCCTGTTTCTCCTCTTTTCTCC
The DNA here is from genome assembly GCF_047496795.1 of Chiloscyllium punctatum. Taxonomy (NCBI): domain Eukaryota; kingdom Metazoa; phylum Chordata; class Chondrichthyes; order Orectolobiformes; family Hemiscylliidae; genus Chiloscyllium; species Chiloscyllium punctatum. The sequence continues at coordinate 7,603 of NW_027310498.1, forward strand.
ACTTTTCTCCAGTTTCTCCTCTTTTCTCCTCTTTTCTCCTGTTTCTCCTCTTTTCTCCTCTTTTCTCCTCTTTTCTCCTGTTTTCTCCTCTTTTATCCTCTTTTCTCCTGTTTCTCCTCTTTTCTCCTCTTTTCTCCTGTTTTCTCCTCTTTCTCCTCTTTCCTCCTGTTAACTCCTCTTTTCTCCTGTTTTATTCTCATTTCTTTCTCTTTCTCTCCTCTTTCTCCTCTTTTCTCCTGTTTACTCCTGTTATTTCTTGTTTTCTCCTCTTTTCTCTTGTATTCTCCTCTTTTCTCCTCTTTCTCCTCTTTTCTCTTGTTTACTCCTGTTATTTCTTGTTTTCTCCTCTTTTCTCCTGTATTCTACTCTTTTCTCCTCTTTTCTCTTCTTTTCTCCTCTTCTCGCCTCTTTTCTCCTCTTTCACCTCTTTTCTCCTCTTTCTCCTCTTCTCCTGTTTACTCCACTTTTCTCCTTTTTTCTCCTCTTTTGTCCTCTTTTCTCCACTTTTATCCTGTTTTCTCCTCTTTTCTCCTGTTTCCCCCTTTTCTCCAATTTTCTCCTCCTTTCTCCTGTTTTCTCCTGTTTCTCCTGTTTTCTCCTCTTTTCTGCTCTTTTCTCCTGTTTTCTCCTCTTATCTTCTGTTATCTACTCTTTTCTCCTCTTTTCTCTTCCTTTCTCCTTTCTCCTATTTTATCCTCTTTGTACTCTTTTCTCCTCTTTCCTCGTCTTTTCTCCTCTTTCTCCTCTTTCCAACTGTTAACTCCTCTTTTCTCCTGTTTCTCCTCTTTTCTCCTGTTTTCTGCACTTATCTCCTCTTTTCTCCACGTTTCTCCTGTTTTCTACTCTTTTATCCTCTTTTCTCCTCTTTCTCCTCTTTTCTCCTCTTTTCTCCTGTTTTCTTCTCGTTTCTTCTGTTATCTACTCATTTCTCTTCTTTTCTCTTCCTTTCTCCTTTCTCCTATTTTATCCTCTTTCTTCTCTTTTCTCCTGTTTTCTCCTCTTTCTCCTCTTTTCTCCTCGTTTCTCATGTTTTCTCCTGTTTTCTCCTCTTTTATCCTCTTTTCTCCTCGTTTCTCATGTTTTCTCCTGTTTTCTCTTCTTTTCTCCTCTTTTCTTGAGTTTTCTCCTCTTTTCTCCTCTTTTCTCCTGTTTTCTGCGCTTTTCTCCTGTTTTCTTCACTTTTCTCCTCTTTTCACCTCTTTTCTACTCTTTTGCTGTCTTTTCTCCGCTTTTCTCCTGTTTTCTCATCTTTTCTCCACTTTTCTCCAATTTCCACCTGTTTTCTCCTCTGTTCTCCTGTTTTCCTCCTCTTTTATCCTCTTTTCTGCTCTTTTCTCCTGTTTTCTCCTCTTTATCCTCTTTTCTCCTCCTTTCTCATGTTTTCTCATGTTTTCTCTTCTTTTCTCCTCTTTTCTTGAGTTTTCTCCTCTTTTCTCCTGTTTTCTGCGCTTTTCTCCTGTTTTCTTCTCTTTTCTCCTCTTTTCACATCTTTTCTACTCTTTTGCCGTCTTTTCTCCGCTTTTCTCCTTTTTTCGCATCTTTTCTCCACTTTTCTCCAATTTCCACCTGTTTTCTCCTCTTTCTCCTGTTTCTCCTCTTTTCTCCTCTTTTCTCCTGTTTTCTACTGTTTTCTCCTCTTTTCTCCTGTTTTCTCCTCTTTTATCCTCTTTTCTCCTGTTTCTCCTCTTTTCTCCTCTTTTCTCCACTTTTCTCCTGTTTTTCCTGTTTTCTCCTCTTTTTTCCTGTTTTCTTCTCTTTACTTCTCTTTTCTCCTCTTTCTCCTCTTTCCTCCTGTTAACTCCCCTTTTCTCCTGTTTTATTCTCTTTTCTTCTCTTTTCTCCTCTTTCTCCCCTTTTCTCCTGTTTACTCCTGTTAGTTCTTGTTTTCTCCTCTTTTCTCTTGTATTCTCCTCTTTTCTCCTCTTTCTCCTCTTTTCTCCTGTTTACTCCTGTTATTTCTTGTTTTCTCCTCTTTTCTCCTGTATTCTACTCTTTTCTCTTCTTTTCTCTTCTTTTCTCCTCTTCTCGCCTCTTTTCTCCTCTTTCACCTCTTTTCTCCTCTTTCTCCTCTTCTCCTGTTTACTCCACTTTTCTCCTTTTTTCACCTCTTTTGTCCTCTTTTCTCCACTTTTATCCTGTTTTTTCCTCTTTCTCCTGTTTCCCCCCTTTTCTCCAGTTTTCTCCTCCTTTCTGCTGTTTTCTCCTCTTATCTTCTGTTATCTACTCTTTTCTCCTCTTTTCTCTTCCTTTCTCCTTTCTCCTATTTTATCCTCTTTGTACTCTTTTCTCCTCTTTACTCGTCTTTTCTCCTCTTTCTCCTCTTTCCAACTGTTAACTCCTCTTTTCTCCTGTTTCTCCTCTTTTCTGCACTTTTCTGCTCTTTTCTCCTGTTTTCTCCTCTTATCTTCTGTTATCTACTCTTTTCTCCTCTTTTCTCTTCCTTTCTCCTTTCTCCTATTTTATCCTCTTTGTACTCTTTTCTCCTCTTTCCTCGTCTTTTCTCCTCTTTCTCCTCTTTCCAACTGTTAACTCCTCTTTTCTCCTGTTTCTCCTCTTTTCTCCTGTTTTCTGCACTTATCTCCTCTATTCTCCACGTTTCTCCTGTTTTCTACTCTTTTATCCTCTTTTCTCCTCTTTCTCCTGTTTTCTCCTCTTTTCTCCTGTTTTCTCCTCTTTTCTTCTGTTATCTACTCTTTTCTCCTCTTTTCTCTTCCTTTCTCCTTTATCCTATTTTATCCTCTTTCTACTCTTTTCTCCTCTTTCTCCTCTTTTCTCCTTGTTTCTCATGTTTTCTCCTGTTTTCTCCTCTTTTATCCTCTTTTCTCCTCGTTTCTCATGTTTTCTCCTGTTTTCTCCTCTTTTATCCTCTTTTCTCCTCGTTTCTCATGTTTTCTCCTGTTTTCTCTTCTTTTCTCCTCTTTTCTTGAGTTTTCTCCTCTTTTCTCCTCTTTTCTCCTGTTTTCTGCGCTTTTCTCCTGTTTTCTTCTCTTTTCTCCTCTTTTCACCTCTTTTCTACTCTTTTGCCGTCTTTTCTCCGCTTTTCTCCTGTTTTCTCATCTTTTCTCCACTTTTCTCCAATTTTCACCTGTTTTCTGCTCTTTTCTCCTCTTTCTCCTCCTTTCTCCGCTTTTCTCCTGTTTTCTACTGTTTTCTCTTCGTTTTTCCTGTTTCTTCTTTCTTCTCTTTCTTCTCTTTTCTCCTCTTTCTCCTCTTTCCTCCTGTTAACTCCTCTTTTCTCCTGTTTTATTCTCATTTCTTCTCTTTTCTCCTCTTCTCCTCTTTTCTCCTGTTTACTCCTGTTATTTCTTGTTTTTCTCCTCTTTTCTCTTGTATTCTCCTCTTTTCTCCTCTTTCTCCTCTTTTCTCTTGTTTACTCCTGTTATTTCTTGTTTTCTCCTCTTTACTCCTGTCTTCTACTCTTTTCTCCTCTTTTCTCTTCTTTCTCCTCTTCTCGCCTCTTTTCTCCTTTTTCACATCTTTTCTCCTCTTTCTCCTCTTCTCCTGTTTACTCCACTTTTCTCCTTTTCTCTCCTCTTTTGTCCTCTTTTCTCCACTTTTATCCTGTTTTCTCCTCTTTTCTCCTGTTTCCCCCCTTTTCTCCAATTTCCTCCTCCTTCTCCTGTTTTCTCCTGTTTCTCCTGTTTTCTCCTCTTTTCTCCTGTTTTCTCCTGTTTTCTCCTCTTTTCTCTTCCTTTCTCCTTTATCCTATTTTATCCTCTTTCTACTCTTTTCTCCTCTTTCTCCTCTTTTCTCCTTGTTTCTCATGTTTTCTCCTGTTTTCTCCTCTTTTATCCTCTTTTCTCCTCTTTTCTCCTGTTTTCTGCGCTTTTCTCCAGTTTTCTTCTCTTTTCTCCTCTTTTCTCCTGTTTTCTACTCTTTTGCCGTCTTTTCTCCGCTTTTCTCCTGTTTTCTCATCTTTTCTCCACTTTTCTCCAATTTTCACCTGTTTTCTGCTCTTTTCTCCTCTTTCTCCTCTTTTCTCCTGTTTTCTACTGTTTTCTCCTCTTTTCTCCTGTTTTCTACTTTTTTCTCCTCTTTCTCCTCTTTTCTCCCCTTTTCTCCTGTTTTCTCCTCTTTTCTCTTCCTTTCTCCTTTCACCTATTTTATCCTCTTTCTCCTCTTTTCTCCTCTTTTCTCCTGTTTCTCCTCTTTTCTCCTCTTTTCTCCAGTTTTCACCTCCTTTCTCCTGTTTTCTCCTGTTTTCAACTCTTTTCTACTGTTCTCTCGTGTTTTCTCCTCTTTTCTTGAGTTTTCTCCTCTTTTGTCCACTTTTCTGCTGTTTTCCCCTCTTTTCTCCTGTTTTCTCCAGTTTTCTGCACTTTTCTCCTCTTTTCCCGTTTTCTGCTCTTTTCTCTTGTTTTCTCCTCTTTTATCCTCTTTTCTCCTGCTTTTCCTGTTAACTCCTGTTTTCTCCTGTTTTCTTCTCTTTTCTTCTTTTTTCTCCTCTTTCTCCACTTTTCTCCTGTTTGCTCCTGTTATTTCTTGTTTTCTCCTCTTTTCTCCTGTTTTCTCCTCTTTTATCCTCTTTTATCCTGTTTTCTTCACTTTTATCCTCTTTTCTCCTGTTTCTCCTCTTTTCTCCTCTTTTCTCCACTTTTCTCCTGTTTTTCCTGTTTTCTCCTCTTTTTTCCTGTTTTCTTCTCTTTTCTTCTCTTTTCTCCTCTTTCTCCTCTTTCCTCCTGTTAACTCCCCTTTTCTCCTGTTTTATTCTCTTTTCTTCTCTTTTCTCCTCTTTCTCCACTTTTCTCCTGTTTACTCCTGTTAGTTCTTGTTTTCTCCTCTTTTCTCTTGTATTCTCCTCTTTTCTCCTCTTTCTCCTCTTTTCTCCTGTTTACTCCTGTTATTTCTTGTTTTCTCCTCTTTTCTCCTGTATTCTACTCTTTTCTCTTCTTTTCTCTTCTTTTCTCCTCTTCTCGCCTCTTTTCTCCTCTTTCACCTCTTTTCTCCTCTTTCTCCTCTTCTCCTGTTTACTCCACTTTTCTCCTTTTTTCTCCTCTTTTGTCCTCTTTTCTCCACTTTTATCCTGTTTTCTCCTCTTTTCTCCTGTTTCCCCCCTTTTCTCCAGTTTTCTCCTCCTTTCTCCTGTTTTCTCCTGTTTCTCCTCTTTTCTCCTCTTTTCTCCTCTCTTCTCCTGTTTTCTCCTCTTATCTTCTGTTATCTACTCTTTTCTCCTCTTTTCTCTTCCTTTCTCCTTTCTCCTATTTTATCCTCTTTGTACTCTTTTCTCCTCTTTCCTTGTCTTTTCTCCTCTTTCTCCTCTTTCCAACTGTTAACTCCTCTTTTCTCCTGTTTCTCCTCTTTTCTCCTCTTTTCTCCTGTTTCTCCTCTTTTCTCCTCTTTTCTCCTGTTTTCTACTGTTTTCTCCTCTTTTATCCTCTTTTCTCCTGTTTCTCCTCTTTTCTCCACTTTTCTCCAGTTTCTCCTCTTTTCTCCTCTTTCTCCTGTTTCTCCTCTTTTCTCCTCTTTTCTCCTCTTTTCTCCTGTTTTCTCCTCTTTTATCCTCTTTTCTCCTGTTTCTCCTCTTTTCTCCACTTTTCTCCTGTTTCTCCTGTTTTCTCTTCGTTTTTCCTGTTTTCTTCTCTTTTCTTCTCTTTTCTCCTCTTTCTCCTCTTTCCTCCTGTTAACTCCTCTTTTCTCCTGTTTTATTCTCATTTCTTCTCTTTTCTCCTCTTTCTCCTCTTTTCTCCTGTTTACTCCTGTTATTTCTTGTTTTCTCCTCTTTTCTCTTGTATTTTCCTCTTTTCTCCTCTTTCTCCTCTTTTCTCTTGTTTACTCCTGTTATTTCTTGTTTTCTCCTCTTTTCTCCTGTATTCTACTCTTTTCTCCTCTTTTCTCTTCTTTTCTCCTCTTCTCGCCTCTTTTCTCCTCTTTCACCTCTTTTCTCCTCTTTCTCCTCTTCTCCTGTTTACTCCACTTTTCTCCTTTTTTCTCCTCTTTTGTCCTCTTTTCTCCACTTTTATCCTGTTTTCTCCTCTTTTCTCCTGTTTCCCCCCTTTTCTCCAATTTTCTCCTCCTTTCTCCTGTTTTCTCCTGTTTCTCCTGTTTTCTCCTCTTTTCTGCTCTTTTCTCCTGTTTTCTCCTCTTATCTTCTGTTATCTACTCTTTTCTCCTCTTTACTCGTCTTTTCTCCTCTTTCTCCTCTTTCCAACTGTTAACTCCTCTTTTCTCCTGTTTCTCCTCTTTTCTCCTGTTTTCTGCACTTATCTCCTCTTTTCTCCACGTTTCTACTGTTTTCTACTCTTTTATCCTCTTTTCTCCTCTTTCTCCTCTTTTCTCCTCTTTTCTCCTGTTTTCTCCTCTTTTCTTCTGTTATCTACTCATTTCTCTTCTTTTCTCTTCCTTTCTCCTTTCTCCTATTTTATCCTCTTTCTTCTCTTTTCTCCTGTTTTCTCCTCTTTCTCCTCTTTTCTCCTCGTTTCTCATGTTTTCTCCTGTTTTCTCCTCTTTTATCCTCTTTTCTCCTCGTTTCTCATGTTTTCTCCTGTTTTCTCTTCTTTTCTCCTCTTTTCTTGAGTTTTCTCCTCTTTTCTCCTCTTTTCTCCTGTTTTCTGCGCTTTTCTCCAGTTTTCTTCTCTTTTCTCCTCTTTTCACCTCTTTTCTTCTCTTTTGCCGTCTTTTCTCCGCTTTTCTCCTGTTTTCTCATCTTTTCTCCACTTTTCTCCAATTTTCACCTGTTTTCTGCTCTTTTCTCCTCTTTCTCCTCTTTTCTCCTCTTTTCTCCTGTTTTCTACTGTTTTCTCCTCTTTTCTCCTGTTTTCTACTCTTTTCTCCTCTTTCTCCTCTTTTCTCCCCTTTTCTCCTCTTTTGTCCTCTTTTCTCCACTTTTATCCTGTTTTCTCCTCTTTTCTCCTGTTTTCTACTTTTTTCTCCTCTTTCTCCTCTTTTCTCCCCTTTTCTCCTGTTTTCTCCTCTTTTCTCTTCCTTTCTCCTTTCACCTATTTTATCCTCTTTCTACTCTTTTCTCCTCTTTACTCGTCTTTTCTCCTCTTTCTCCTCTTTCCAACTGTTAACTCCTCTTTTTTCCTGTTTTCTCCTCTTTTTTCCTCTTTTCTCCTGTTTCTCCTCTTTTCTCCTCTTTTCTCCAGTTTTCACCTCCTTTCTCCTGTTTCCTCCTGTTTTCAACTCTTTTCTACTGTTCTCTCGTGTTTCCTCCTCTTTTCTTGAGTTTTCTCCTCTTTTGTCCACTTTTCTGCTGTTTTCCCCTCTTTTCTCCTGTTTTCTCCAGTTTTCTGCACTTTTCTCCTCTTTTCCCGTTTTCTGCTCTTTTCTCTTGTTTTCTCCTCTTTTATCCTGTTTTCTCCTGTTTTCGGCGCTTTTCTCCTGTTTTCTACTCTTTTCTCCTGTTTTCTGTTCTTTCCTCGTGTTTTCTTCTCTTTTATCCTCTATTCTCCTGTTTCTCCTCTTTTCTCCTCTTTTCTCCTGTTTTTTGCGCTTTTCTCCTGTTTTCTTCTCTTTTCACCTCTTCTCTACTCTTTTGCCGTCTTTTCTCCACTTTTCTCTTGTTTTCTCCTCTTTTCTCCTGTTTCTCCACTTTTCTCCTGTTTTCTGCTGTTTCTCCTCTTTTCTCCTCTTTTCTCCTCTTTCTCCTCTTTTCTCCTCTTTTCTCCAGTTTTCTCCTCTTATCTTCTGTTATCTACTCTTTTCTCCTCTTTTCTCTTCCTTTCTCCTTTCTCCTATTTTATCCTCTTTCAACTCTTTTCTCCTCTTTTCTCCTCTTTCTCCTCTTTTCTCCTCTTTTCTCCTGTTTTCTCCTCTTTTCTTCTGTTATCTACTCTTTTCTCCTCTTTTCTCTTCCTTTCTCCTTTCTCCTATTTTATCCTCTTTCAACTCTTTTCTCCTCTTTTCTCCTCTTTCTCCTCGTTTCTCCTCTTTTCTCCTCTTTTCTCCTCTTTTCTGCTGTTATCTACTCTTTTCTCCTCTTTTCTCTTCCTTTCTCCTTTCTCCTATTTTATCCTCTTTCTACTCTTTTCTCCTGTTTTCTCCTCTTTCTCCTCTTTTCTCCTCGTTTCTCATGTTTTCTCCTGTTTTCTCCTCTTTTATCCTCTTTTCTCCTCGTTTCTCATGTTTTCTCCTGTTTTCTCTTCTTTTCTCCTCTTTTCTTGAGTTTTCTCCTCTTTTCTCCTCTTTTCTCCTGTTTTCTGCGCTTTTCTCCTGTTTTCTTCTCCTTTCTCCTCTTTTCACCTCTTTTCTACTCTTTTGCCGTCTTTTCTCCGCTTTTCTCCTGTTTTCTCATCTTTTCTCCACTTTTCTCCAATTTTCACCTGTTTTCTGCTCTTTTCTCCTCTTTCTCCTCTTTTCTCCTCTTTTCTCCTGTTTTCTACTGTTTTCTCCTCTTTTCTCCTGTTTTCTCCTCTTTTATCCTCTTTTCTCCTGTTTCTCCTCTTTTCTCCTCTTTTCTCCACTTTTCTCCTGTTTTTCCTGTTTTCTCCTCTTTTTTCCTGTTTTCTTCTCTTTTCTTCTCTTTTCTCCTCTTTCTCTTCTTTCCTCCTGTTAACTCCTCTTTTCTTCTGTTTTATTCTCTTTTCTTCTCTTTTCTCCTCTTTCTCCTCTTTTCTCCTGTTTACTACTGTTATTTCTTGTTTTCTCCTCTTTTCTCTTGTATTCTCCTCTTTTCTCCTCTTTCTCCTCTTTTCTCCTGTTTACTCCTGTTATTTCTTGTTTTCTCCTCTTTTCTCCTGTATTCTACTCTTTTCTCTTCTTTTCTCTTCTTTTCTCCTCTTCTCGCCTCTTTTCTCCTCTTTCTCCTCTTCTCCTGTTTACTCCACTTTTCTCCTTTTTTCTCCTCTTTTGTCCTCTTTTCTCCACTTTTATCCTGTTTTCTCCTCTTTTCTCCTGTTTCCCCCCTTTTCTCCAGTTTTCTCCTCCTTTCTCCTGTTTTCTCCTGTTTCTCCTCTTTTCTCCTCTTTTCTGCTCTTTTCTCCTGTTTTCTCGTCTTATCTTCTGTTATCTACTCTTTTCTCCTCTTTTCTCTTCCTTTCTCCTTTCTCCTATTTTATCCTCTTTGTACTCTTTTCTCCTCTTTCCTCGTCTTTTCTCCTCTTTCTCCTCTTTCCAACTGTTAACTCCTCTTTTCTCCTGTTTCTCCTCTTTTCTCCTGTTTTCTGCACTTATCAACTCTTTTCTCCACGTTTCTCCTGTTTTCTACTCTTTTATCCTCTTTTCTCCTCTTTCTCCTCTTTTCTCCTCTTTTCTCCTGTTTTCTCCTCTTTTCTTCTGTTATCTACTCTTTTCTCCTCTTTTCTCTTCCTTTCTCCTTTATCCTATTTTATCCTCTTTCTACTCTTTTCTCCTCTTTTCTCCTCTTTCTCCTCTTTTCTCCACGTTTCTCATGTTTTCTCCTGTTTTCTCCTCTTTTATCCTCTTTTCTCCTCGTTTCTCATGTTTTCTCCTGTTTTCTCTTCTTTTCTCCTCTTTTCTTGAGTTTTCTCCTCTTTTCTCCTCTTTTCTCCTGTTTTCTGCGCTTTTCTCCAGTTTTCTTCTCTTTTCTCCTCTTTTCACCTCTTTTCTACTCTTTTGCCGTCTTTTCTCCGCTTTTCTCCTGTTTTCTCATCTTTTCTCCACTTTTCTCCAATTTTCACCTGTTTTCTGCTCTTTTCTCCTCTTTCTCCTCTTTTCTCCTGTTTTCTACTGTTTTCTCCTCTTTTCTCCTGTTTTCTACTTTTTTCTCCTCTTTCTCCTCTTTTCTCCCCTTTTCTCCTGTTTTCTCCTCTTTTCTCTTCCTTTCTCCTTTCACCTATTTTATCCTCTTTCTCCTCTTTTCTCCTCTTTTCTCCTGTTTCTCCTCTTTTCTCCTCTTTTCTCCAGTTTTCACCTCCTTTCTCCTGTTTTCTCCTGTTTTCAACTCTTTTCTACTGTTCTCTCGTGTTTTCTCCTCTTTTCTTGAGTTTTCTCCTCTTTTGTCCACTTTTCTGCTGTTTTCCCCTCTTTTCTCCTGTTTTCTCCAGTTTTCTGCACTTTTCTCCTCTTTTCCCGTTTTCTGCTCTTTTCTCTTGTTTTCTCCTCTTTTATCCTCTTTTCTCCTGCTTTTCCTGTTAACTCCTGTTTTCTCCTGTTTTCTTCTCTTTTCTTCTTTTTTCTCCTCTTTCTCCACTTTTCTCCTGTTTGCTCCTGTTATTTCTTGTTTTCTCCTCTTTTCTCCTGTTTTCTCCTCTTTTATCCTCTTTTATCCTGTTTTCTTCACTTTTATCCTCTTTTCTCCTGTTTCTCCTCTTTTCTCCTCTTTTCTCCACTTTTCTCCTGTTTTTCCTGTTTTCTCCTCTTTTTTCCTGTTTTCTTCTCTTTTCTTCTCTTTTCTCCTCTTTCTCCTCTTTCCTCCTGTTAACTCCCCTTTTCTCCTGTTTTATTCTCTTTTCTTCTCTTTTCTCCTCTTTCTCCACTTTTCTCCTGTTTACTCCTGTTAGTTCTTGTTTTCTCCTCTTTTCTCTTGTATTCTCCTCTTTTCTCCTCTTTCTCCTCTTTTCTCCTGTTTACTCCTGTTATTTCTTGTTTTCTCCTCTTTTCTCCTGTATTCTACTCTTTTCTCTTCTTTTCTCTTCTTTTCTCCTCTTCTCGCCTCTTTTCTCCTCTTTCACCTCTTTTCTCCTCTTTCTCCTCTTCTCCTGTTTACTCCACTTTTCTCCTTTTTTCTCCTCTTTTGTCCTCTTTTCTCCACTTTTATCCTGTTTTCTCCTCTTTTCTCCTGTTTCCCCCCTTTCCTCCAGTTTTCTCCTCCTTTCTCCTGTTTTCTCCTGTTTCTCCTCTTTTCTCCTCTCTTCTCCTGTTTTCTCCTCTTATCTTCTGTTATCTACTCTTTTCTCCTCTTTTCTCTTCCTTTCTCCTTTCTCCTATTTTATCCTCTTTGTACTCTTTTCTCCTCTTTCCTTGTCTTTTCTCCTCTTTCTCCTCTTTCCAACTGTTAACTCCTCTTTTCTCCTGTTTCTCCTCTTTTCTCCTCTTTTCTCCTGTTTCTCCTCTTTTCTCCTCTTTTCTCCTGTTTTCTACTGTTTTCTCCTCTTTTATCCTCTTTTCTCCTGTTTCTCCTCTTTTCTCCACTTTTCTCCAGTTTCTCCTCTTTTCTCCTCTTTTCTCCTGTTTCTCCTCTTTTCTCCTCTTTTCTCCTCTTTTCTCCTGTTTTCTCCTCTTTTATCCTCTTTTCTCCTGTTTCTCCTCTTTTCTCCTCTTTTCTCCTGTTTTCTCCTCTTTCTCCTCTTTCCTCCTGTTAACTCCTCTTTTCTCCTGTTTTATTCTCATTTCTTCTCTTTTCTCCTCTTTCTCCTCTTTTCTCCTGTTTACTCCTGTTATTTCTTGTTTTCTCCTCTTTTCTCTTGTATTCTCCTCTTTTCTCCTCTTTCTCCTCTTTTCTCTTGTTTACTCCTGTTATTTCTTGTTTTCTCCTCTTTTCTCCTGTATTCTACTCTTTTCTCCTCTTTTCTCTTCTTTTCTCCTCTTCTCGCCTCTTTTCTCCTCTTTCACCTCTTTTCTCCTCTTTCTCCTCTTCTCCTGTTTACTCCACTTTTCTCCTTTTTTCTCCTCTTTTGTCCTCTTTTCTCCACTTTTATCCTGTTTTCTCCTCTTTTCTCCTGTTTCCCCCCTTTTCTCCAATTTTCTCCTCCTTTCTCCTGTTTTCTCCTGTTTCTCCTGTTTTCTCCTCTTTTCTGCTCTTTTCTCCTGTTTTCTCCTCTTATCTTCTGTTATCTACTCTTTTCTCCTCTTTTCTCTTCCTTTCTCCTTTCTCCTATTTTATCCTCTTTGTACTCTTTTCTCCTCTTTCCTCGTCTTTTCTCCTCTTTCTCCTCTTTCCAACTGTTAACTCCTCTTTTCTCCTGTTTCTCCTCTTTTCTCCTGTTTTCTGCACTTATCTCCTCTTTTCTCCACGTTTCTCCTGTTTTCTACTCTTTTATCCTCTTTTCTCCTGTTTTCTCCTCGTTTCTTCTGTTATCTACTCATTTCTCTTCTTTTCTCTTCCTTTCTCCTTTCTCCTATTTTATCCTCTTTCTTCTCTTTTCTCCTGTTTTCTCCTCTTTCTCCTCTTTTCTCCTCGTTTCTCATGTTTTCTCCTGTTTTCTCCTCTTTTATCCTCTTTTCTCCTCGTTTCTCATGTTTTCTCCTGTTTTCTCTTCTTCTTGAGTTTTCTTCCTCTTTTCTCCTCTTTTCTCCTGTTTTCTGCGCTTTTCTCCTGTTTTCTTCACTTTTCTCCTCTTTTCACCTCTTTTCTACTCTTTTGCTGTCTTTTCTCCGCTTTTCTCCTGTTTCTCATCTTTTCTCCACTTTTCTCCAATTTCCACCTGTTTTCTCCTCTGTTCTCCTGTTTTCTCCTCTTTTATCCTCTTTTCTGCTCTTTTCTCCTGTTTTCTCCTCTTTTATCCTCTTTTCTCCTCGTTTCTCATGTTTTCTCCTGTTTTCTCTTCTTTTCTCCTCTTTTCTTGAGTTTTCTCCTCTTTTCTCCTGTTTTCTGCGCTTTTCTCCTGTTTTCTTCTCTTTTCTCCTCTTTTCACATCTTTTCTACTCTTTTGCCGTCTTTTCTCCGCTTTTCTCTTTTTCTCATCTTTTCTCCACTTTTCTCCAATTTCCACCTGTTTTCTCCTCTTTTCTCCTGTTTCTCCTCTTTTCTCCTCTTTTCTCCTGTTTTCTACTGTTTTCTCCTCTTTTCTCCTGTTTTCTCCTCTTTATCCTCTTTTCTCCTGTTTCTCCTCTTTTCTCCTCTTTTCTCCTCTTTTCTCCTGTTTTTCCTGTTTTCTCCTCTTTTTTCCTGTTTTCTTCTCTTTACTTCTCTTTTCTCCTCTTCTCCTCTTTCCTCCTGTTAACTCCCCTTTTCTCCTGTTTTATTCTCTTTTCTTCTCTTTTCTCCTCTTTCTCCCCTTTTCTCCTGTTTACTCCTGTTAGTTCTTGTTTTCTCCTCTTTTCCTCTTGTATTCTCCTCTTTTCTCCTCTTTCTCCTCTTTTCTCCTGTTTACTCCTGTTATTTCTTGTTTTCTCCTCTTTTCTCCTGTATTCTACTCTTTTCTCTTCTTTTCTCTTCTTTTCTCCTCTTCTCGCCTCTTTTCTCCTCTTTCACCTCTTTTCTCCTCTTTCTCCTCTTCTCCTGTTTACTCCACTTTTCTCCTTTTTTCACCTCTTTTGTCCTCTTTTCTCCACTTTTATCCTGTTTTTTCCTCTTTTCTCCTGTTTCCCCCCTTTTCTCCAGTTTTCTCCTCCTTTCTCCTGTTTTCTCCTCTTATCTTCTGTTATCTGCTCTTTTCTCCTCTTTTCTCTTCCTTTCTCCTTTCTCCTATTTTATCCTCTTTGTACTCTTTTCTCCTCTTTACTCGTCTTTTCTCCTCTTTCTCCTCTTTCCAACTGTTAACTCCTCTTTTCTCCTGTTTCTCCTCTTTTCTGCACTTTTCTGCTCTTTTCTCCTGTTTTCTCCTCTTATCTTCTGTTATCTACTCTTTTCTCCTCTTTTCTCTTCCTTTCTCCTTTCTCCTATTTTATCCTCTTTGTACTCTTTTCTCTTCTTTCCTCGTCTTTTCTCCTCTTTCTCCTCTTTCCAACTGTTAACTCCTCTTTTCTCCTGTTTCTCCTCTTTTCTCCTGTTTTCTGCACTTATCTCCTCTATTCTCCACGTTTCTCCTGTTTTCTACTCTTTTATCCTCTTTTCTCCTCTTTCTCCTGTTTTCTCCTCTTTTCTCCTGTTTTCTCCTCTTTTCTTCTGTTATCTACTCTTTTCTCCTCTTTTCTCTTCCTTTCTCCTTTCTCCTATTTTATCCTCTTTCTACTCTTTCTCCTCTTTTCTCCTCTTTCTCCTCTTTTCTCCTTGTTTCTCATGTTTTCTCCTGTTTTCTCCTCTTTTATCCTCTTTTCTCCTCGTTTCTCATGTTTTCTCCTGTTTTCTCTTCTTTTCTCCTCTTTTCTTGAGTTTTCTCCTCTTTTCTCCTCTTTTCTCCTGTTTTCTGCGCTTTTCTCGTGTTTTCTTCTCTTTTCTCCTCTTTTCACCTCTTTTCTACTCTTTTGCCGTCTTTTCTCCGCTTTTCTCCTGTTTTCTCATCTTTTTCTCCACTTTTCTCCAATTTTCACCTGTTTTCTGCTCTTTTCTCCTCTTTCTCCTCCTTTCTCCGCTTTTCTCCTGTTTTCTACTGTTTTCTCTTCGTTTTTCCTGTTTTCTTCTCTTTTCTTTCTTTTCTCCTCTTTCTCCTCTTTCCTCCTGTTAACTCCTCTTTTCTCCTGTTTTATTCTCATTTCTTCTCTTTTCTCCTCTTTCTCCTCTTTTCTCCTGTTTACTCCTGTTATTTCTTGTTTTCTCCTCTTTTCTCTTGTATTCTCCTCTTTCTCCTCTTTCTCCTCTTTCTCTCTTGTTTACTCCTGTTATTTCTTGTTTTCTCCTCTTTACTCCTGTCTTCTACTCTTTTCTCCTCTTTTCTCTTCTTTTCTCCTCTTCTCGCCTCTTTTCTCCTCTTTCACATCTTTTCTCCTCTTCTCCTCTTCTCCTGTTTACTCCACTTTCTCCTTTTCTCTCCTCTTTTGTCCTCTTTTCTCCACTTTTATCCTGTTTTCTCCTCTTTTCTCCAGTTTCCCCCCTTTTCTCCAATTTCCTCCTCCTTTCTCCTGTTTTCTCCTGTTTCTCCTGTTTTCTCCTCTTTTCTCCTGTTTTCTCCTGTTTCTCCTCTTATCTTCTGTTATCTACTCTTTTCTCCTCTTTACTCGTCTTTTCTCCTCTTTCTCCTCTTTCCAACTGTTAACTTCTCTTTTCTCCTGTTTCTCCTCTTTTCTCCTGTTTTCTGCACTTATCTCCTCTTTTCTCCACGTTTCTCCTGTTTTCTACTCTTTTATCCTCTTTTCTCCTCTTTTCTCCTGTTTTCTCCTCTTTTCTTCTGTATCTACTCATTTCTCTTCTTTTCTCTTCCTTTCTCCTTTCTCCTATTTTATCCTCTTTCTACTCTTTTCTCCTGTTTTCTCCTCTTTTATCCTCTTTTCTCCTCGTTTCTCATGTTTTCTCCTGTTTTCTCTTCTTTTCTCCTCTTTTCTTGAGTTTTCTCCTCTTTTCTCCTCTTTTCTCCTGTTTTCTGCGCTTTTCTCCTGTTTTCTTCACTTTTCTCCTCTTTTCACCTCTTTCTACTCTTTTGCTGTCTTTCTCCGCTTTTCTCCTGTTTTCTCATCTTTCTCCACTTTTCTCCAATTTCCACCTGTTTCTCTCCTCTTTTCTCCTGTTTCTCCTCTTTTCTCCTCTTTTCTCCTGTTTTCTCCTCTTATCTTCTGTTATCTACTCTTTTCTCCTCTTTTCTCTTCCTTTCTCCTTTCTCCTATTTTTATCCTCTTTGTACTCTTTTCTCCTCTTTACTAGTCTTTTCTCCTCTTTCTCCTCTTTCCCAACTGTTAACTCCTCTTTTCTCCTGTTTCTCCTCTTTTCTCCTGTTTTTCTGCACTTATCTCCTCTTTTCTCCACGTTTCTCTGTTTTCTACTGTTTTATCCTCTTTTCTCCTCTTTGCTCCTCTTTCTCCTGTTTCTCCTTCTTTTCTTCTGTTATCTACTCTTTGCTCTTCTTTTCTCTTCTTTCTCCTTTCTCCTATTTTATCCTCTTTCTACTCTTTTCTCCTGTTTTCCTCCTCTTTTCTCCTCGTTTCTCATGTTTTCTCCTGTTTTCTCCTCTTTTATCCTCTTTTCTCCTCGTTTCTCATGTTTTCTCCTGTTTTCTCTTCTTTTCTCCTCTTTTCTTGAGTTTTCTCCTCTTTTCTCCTCTTTTTCTCCTGTTTTCTGCGCTTTTCTCCTGTTTTCTTCACTTTTCTCCTCTTTTCACCTCTTTTCTACTCTTTTGCTGTCTTTTCTCCGCTTTTCTCCTGTTTTCTCATCTTTTTCTCCACTTTTTCTCCAATTTCCACCTGTTTTCTCCTCTTTTCTCCTGTTTCTCCTCTTTTCTCCTCTTTTCTCCTGTTTTCTCCTCTTATCTTCTGTTATCTACTCTTTTCTCCTCTTTCTCTTCCTTTCTCCTTTCTCCTATTTTATCCTCTTTGTACTCTTTTCTCCTCTTTACTAGTCTTTTCTCCTCTTTCTCCTCTTTCCAACTGTTAACTCCTCTTTTTCTCCTGTTTCTCCTCTTTTCTCCTGTTTTCTGCACTTATCTCCTCTTTTCTCCACGTTTCTCCTGTTTTCTACTGTTTTATCCTCTTTCTCCTCTTTCTCCTCTTTTCTCCTGTTTCTCCTCTTTTCTTCTGTTATCTACTCTTTGCTCTTTCTTTTCTCTTCCTTTCTCCTTTCTCCTATTTTTCCTCTTTCTACTCTTTTCTCCTGTTTTCTCCTCTTTTCTCCTCGTTCTCATGTTTTCTCTCCTGTTTTCTCTCTCTTTTATCCTCTTTTCTCCTCGTTTCTCATGTTTTCTCCTGTTTTCTCTTCTTTTCTCCTCTTTTCTTGAGTTTTCTCCTCTTTTCTCCTCTTTCTCCTGTTTTCTGTTCTTTTCTCCTGTTTTCTTCTCTTTTCTCCTCTTTTCACCTCTTTTCTACTCTTTTGCCGTCTTTTCTCCGCTTTTCTCCCTGTTTTCTCATCTTTTCTCCACTTTTCTCCTGTTTTCTCATCTTTTCTCCTCTTTTCTCCACTTTTATCCTGGTTTCTCCTCTTTCACCTCTTTTCTCCTCTTTCTCCTCTTTTCTCCTGTTTACTCCACTTTTCTCCTGTTTTCTCCTCTTTTCTCCTCTTTTCTCCACTTTTATGCTGTTTTCTCCTCTCTGTTTTCTCCTCTTTTCTCCTGTTTCCCCCTTTTCTCCAGTTTTCTCCTCCTTTCTCCTGTTTTCTCCTGTTTCTCCTCTTTTCTCCTCTTTTCTCCTCTTTCTCCTCTTTTCTCCTCGTTTCTCATGTTTTCTCCTGTTTTCTCCTCTTTTATCCTCTTTTCTCCTCGTTTCTCATGTTTTCTCCTGTTTTCTCTTCTTTTCTCCTCTTTTCTTGAGTTTTCTCCTCTTTTCTCCTCTTTTCTCCTGTTTCCTTCTCTTTTATCCTCTTGCTCCTCTTTCCTCCTGTTAACTCCCCTTTTCTCCTGTTTTATTCTCTTTTCTTCTCTTTTCTCCTCTTTCTCCCCTTTTCTCCTGTTTACTCCTATTAGTTCTTGTTTTCTCCTCTTTTCTCTTGTATTCTCCTCTTTTCTCCTCTTTCTCCTCTTTTCTCCTGTTTACTCCTGTTATTTCTTGTTTTCTCCTCTTTTCTCCTGTATTCTACTCTTTTCTCTTCTTTTCTCTTCTTTTCTCCTCTTCTCGCCTCTTTTCTCCTCTTTCAACTCTTTTCTCCTCTTTCTCCTCTTCTCCTGTTTACTCCACTTTTCTCCTTTTTTCTCCTCTTTTGTCCTCTTTTCTCCACTTTTATCCTGTTTTTGCCTCTTTTCTCCTGTTTCCCCCCTTTTCTCCAGTTTTCTCCTCCTTTCTCCTGTTTTCTCCTCTTATCTTCTGTTCTCTACTCTTTTCTCCTCTTTTCCCTTCCTTTCTCCTTTCTCCTATTTTATCCTCTTTGTACTCTTTTCTCCTCTTTCTCCTCTTTCCAACTGTTAACTCCTCTTTTCTCCTGTTTCTCCTCTTTTCTCCTGTTTTCTGCACTTTTCTCCTCTTTTCTCCTGTTTTCTACACTTTTATCCTGTTTTCTCCTCTTTCTCCTCTTTTCTCCTCTTTTCTCCTGTTTTCTCCTCTTTTCTTCTGTTATCTACTCTTTTCTCCTCTTTTCTCTTCCTTTCTCCTTTCTCCTATTTTATCCTCTTTGTACTCTTTCTCCTCTTTACTCGTCTTTTCCTCCTCTTTCTCCTCTTTCCAACTGTTAACTCCTCTTTTCTCCTGTTTCTCCTCTTTTCTCCTGTTTTCTGCACTTATCTCCTCTTTTCTCCACGTTTCTCCTGTTTTCTACTCTTTTATCCTCTTTTCCTCCTCTTTCTCCTCTATTCTCCTCTTTTCTCCTGTTTTCTCCTCTTTTCTTCTGTTATCTACTCTTTTCTCTTCTTTTCTCTTCCTTTCTCCTTTCTCCTATTTTATCCTCTTTCTACTCTTTTCTCCTGTTTTCTCCTCTTTTCTCCTCTTTTCTCCACTTTTATCCTGTTTTCTCCTCTTTTCTCCTGTTTCCCCCCTTTTTCTCCAGTTTTCTCCTCCTTTCTCCTCTTTTCTCCTCTTTCTCCTCTTTTCTCCTCTTTTCTCCTGTTTTCTCCTCTTATCTTCTGTTATCTACTCTTTTCTCCTCTTTTCTCTTCCTTTCTCCTTTCTCCTATTTTATCCTCTTTCAACTCTTTTCTCCTCTTTTCTCCTCTTTCTCCTCTTTTCTCCTCTTTTCTCCTGTTTTCTCCTCATTTCTTCTGTTATCTACTCTTTTCTCCTCTTTTCTCTCCTTTCTCCTTTCTCCTATTTTATCCTCTTTGTACTCTTTTCTCCTCTTTACTCGTCTTTTCTCCTCTTTCTCCTCTTTCCAACTGTTAACACCTCTTTTCTCCTCTTTCTCCTCTTTTCTCCTCTTTTCTCCTGTTTTCTCCTCTTTTCTTCTGTTATCTACTCTTTTCTCCTCTGTTCTCTTCCTTTCTCCTTTCTCCTATTTTATCCTCTTTCTACTCTTTTCTCCTGTTTTCTCCTCTTTCTCCTCTTTTCTCCTCGTTTCTCATGTTTTCTCCTGTTTTCTCCTCTTTTATCCTCTTTTCTCCTCGTTTCTCATGTTTTCTCCTGTTTTCTCTTCTTTTCTCCTCTTTTCTTGAGTTTTCTCCTCTTTTCTCCTCTTTTCTCCTGTTTTCTGCGCTTTTCTCCTGTTTTCTTCTGTTTTCTCCTCTTTTATCCTCTTTTCTCCTGTTTCTCCTCTTTTCTCCACTTTTCTCCAGTTTCTCCTCTTTTCTCCTCTTTTCTCCTGTTTCTCCTCTTTTCTCCTCTTTTCTCCTCTTTTCTCCTGTTTTCTCCTCTTTTATCCTCTTTTCTCCTGTTTCTCCTCTTTTCTCCACTTTTCTCCTGTTTCTCCTGTTTTCTCTTCGTTTTTCCTGTTTTCTTCTCTTTTCTTCTCTTTTCTCCTCTTTCTCCTCTTTCCTCCTGTTAACTCCTCTTTTCTCCTGTTTTATTCTCATTTCTTCTCTTTTCTCCTCTTTCTCCTCTTTTCTCCTGTTTACTCCTGTTATTTCTTGTTTTGTCCTCTTTTCTCTTGTATTCTCCTCTTTTCTCCTCTTTCTCCTCTTTTCTCTTGTTTACTCCTGTTATTTCTTGTTTTCTCCTCTTTTCTCCTGTATTCTACTCTTTTCTCCTCTTTTCTCTTCTTTTCTCCTCTTCTCGCCTCTTTTCTCCTCTTTCTCCTCTTTTCTCCTGTTTCCCCCCTTTTCTCCAGTTTTCTCCTCCTTTCTCCTGTTTTCTCCTGTTTCTCCTCTTTTCTCCTCTTTTCTCCTCTCTTCTCCTGTTTTCTCCTCTTATCTTCTGTTATCTACTCTTTTCTCCTCTTTTCTCTTCCTTTCTCCTTTCTCCTATTTTATCCTCTTTGTACTCTTTTCTCCTCTTTCCTTGTCTTTTCTCCTCTTTCTCCTCTTTCCAACTGTTAACTCCTCTTTTCTCCTGTTTCTCCTCTTTTCTCCTCTTTTCTCCTGTTTCTCCTCTTTTCTCCTCTTTTCTCCTGTTTTCTACTGTTTTCTCCTCTTTTGTCCTCTTTTCTCCACTTTTATCCTGTTTTCTCCTCTTTTCTCCTGTTTCCCCCCTTTTCTCCAATTTTCTCCTCCTTTCTCCTGTTTTCTCCTGTTTCTCCTGTTTTCTCCTCTTTTCTGCTCTTTTCTCCTGTTTTCTCCTCTTATCTTCTGTTATCTACTCTTTTCTCCTCTTTACTCGTCTTTTCTCCTCTTTCTTCTCTTTCCAACTGTTAACTCCTCTTTTCTCCTGTTTCTCCTCTTTTCTCCTGTTTTCTGCACTTATCTCCTCTTTTCTCCACGTTTCTCCTGTTTTCTACACTTTTATCCTCTTTTCTCCTCTTTCTCCTCTTTTCTCCTCTTTTCTCCTGTTTTCTCCTCTTTTCTTCTGTTATCTACTCATTTCTCTTCTTTTCTCTTCCTTTCTCCTTTCTCCTATTTTATCCTCTTTCTTCTCTTTTCTCCTGTTTTCTCCTCTTTCTCCTCTTTTCTCCTCGTTTCTCATGTTTTCTCCTGTTTTCTCCTCTTTTATCCTCTTTTCTCCTCGTTTCTCATATTTTCTCCTGTTTTCTCTTCTTTTCTCCTCTTTTCTTGAGTTTTCTCCTCTTTTCTCCTCTTTTCTCCTGTTTTCTGCGCTTTTCTCCTGTTTTCTTCACTTTTCTCCTCTTTTCACCTCTTTTCTACTCTTTTGCTGTCTTTTCTCCGCTTTTCTCCTGTTTTCTCATCTTTTCTCCACTTTTCTCCAATTTCCACCTGTTTTCTCCTCTTTTCTCCTGTTTCTCCTCTTTTCTCCTGTTTTCTACTGTTTTCTCCTCTGTTCTCCTGTTTTCTCCTCTTTTATCCTCTTTTCTGCTCTTTTCTCCTGTTTTCTCCTCTTTTATCCTCTTTTCTCCTCGTTTCTCATGTTTTCTCCTGTTTTCTCTTCTTTTCTCCCTTTTTCTTGAGTTTTCTCCTCTTTTCTCCTGTTTTCTGCGCTTTTCTCCTGTTTTCTTCTCTTTTCTCCTCTTTTCACATCTTTTCTACTCTTTTGCCGTCTTTTCTCCGCTTTTCTCCTTTTTTCTCATCTTTTCTCCACTTTTCTCCAATTTCCACCTGTTTTCTGCTCTTTTCTCCTCTTTCTCCTCTTTTCTCCTCTTTTCTCCTGTTTTATTCTCTTTTCTTCTCTTTTCTCCTCTTTCTCCCCTTTTCTCCTGTTTACTCCTGTTAGTTCTTGTTTTCTCCTCTTTTCTCTTGTATTCTCCTCTTTTCTCCTCTTTCTCCTCTTTTCTCCTGTTTACTCCTGTTATTTCTTGTTTTCTCCTCTTTTCTCCTGTATTCTACTCTTTTTCTCTTCTTTCTCTTCTTTTCTCCTCTTCTCGCCTCTTTTCTCCTCTTTCACCTCTTTTCTCCTCTTTCTCCTCTTTCCAACTGTTAACTCCTCTTTTCTCCTGTTTCTCCTCTTTTCTGCACTTTTCTGCTCTTTTCTCCTGTTTTCTCCTCTTATCTTCTGTTATCTACTCTTTTTCTCCTCTTTTCTCTTCCTTTCTCCTTTCTCCTATTTTATCCTCTTTGTACTCTTTTCTCCTCTTTCCTCGTCTTTTCTCCTCTTTCTCCTCTTTCCAACTGTTAACTCCTCTTTTCTCCTGTTTCTCCTCTTTTCTCCTGTTTTCTGCACTTATCTCCTCTATTCTCCACGTTTCTCCTGTTTTCTACTCTTTTATCCTCTTTTCTCCTCTTTCTCCTGTTTTCTCCTCTTTTCTCCTGTTTTCTCCTCTTTTCTTCTGTTATCTACTCTTTTCTCCTCTTTTCTCTTCCTTTCTCCTTTATCCTATTTTATCCTCTTTCTACTCTTTTCTCCTCTTTTCTCCTCTTTCTCCTCTTTTCTCCTTGTTTCTCATGTTTTCTCCTGTTTTCTCCTCTTTTATCCTCTTTTCTCCTCGTTTCTCATGTTTTCTCCTGTTTTCTCTTCTTTTCTCCTCTTTTCTTGAGTTTTCTCCTCTTTTCTCCTCTTTTCTCCTGTTTTCTGCGCTTTTCTCCTGTTTTCTTCTCTTTTCTCCTCTTTTCACCTCTTTTCTACTCTTTTCCCGTCTTTTCTCCGCTTTTCTCCTGTTTTCTCATCTTTTCTCCACTTTTCTCCAATTTTCACCTGTTTTCTGCTCTTTTCTCCTCTTTCTCCTCCTTTCTCCGCTTTTCTCCTGTTTTCTACTGTTTTCTCTTCGTTTTTCCTGTTTTCTTCTCTTTTCTTCTCTTTTCTCCTCTTTCTCCTCTTTCCTCCTGTTAACTCCTCTTTCTCCTGTTTTATTCTCATTTCTTCTCTTTTCTCCTCTTTCTCCTCTTTTCTCCTGTTTACTCCTGTTATTTCTTGTTTTCTCCTCTTTTCTCCTGTCTTCTACTCTTTTCTCCTCTTTTCTCTTCTTTTCTCCTCTTCTCGCCTCTTTTCTCCTCTTTCACATCTTTTCTCCTCTTTCTCCTCTACTCCTGTTTACTCCACTTTTCTCCTTTTCTCTCCTCTTTTGTCCTCTTTTCTCCACTTTTATCCTGTTTTCTCCTCTTTTCTCCTGTTTCCCCCCTTTTCTCCAATTTTCTCCTGTTTTCTCCTGTTGTCTCCTCTTATCTTCTGTTATCTACTCTTTTCTCCTCTTTACTCGTCTTTTCTCCTCTTTCTCCTCTTTCCAACTGTTAACTTCTCTTTTCTCCTGTTTCTCCTCTTTTCTCCTGTTTTCTGCACTTATCTCCTCTTTTCTCCACGTTTCTCCTGTTTTCTACTCTTTTATCCTCTTTTCTCCTCTTTTCTCCTGTTTTCTCCTCTTTTCTTCTGTTATCTACTCATTTCTCTTCTTTTCTCTTCCTTTCTCCTTTCTCCTATTTTATCCTCTTTCTACTCTTTTCTCCTGTTTTCTCCTCTTTTATCCTCTTTTCCTCCTCGTTTCTCATGTTTTTCCTCCTGTTTTCTCTTCTTTTCTCCTCTTTTCTTGAGTTTTCTCCTCTTTTCTCCTCTTTTCTCCTGTTTTCTGCGCTTTTCTCCTGTTTTCTTCACTTTTCTCCTCTTTTCACCTCTTTTCTACTCTTTTGCTGTCTTTTCTCCGCTTTTCTCCTGTTTTCTCATCTTTTCTCCCACTTTTCTCCAATTTCCACCTGTTTTCCTCCTCTTTTCTCCTGTTTCTCCTCTTTTCTCCTCTTTTCTCCTGTTTTCTCCTCTTATCTTCTGTTATCTACTCTTTTCTCCTCTTTCTCTTCCTTTCTCCTTTCTCCTATTTTATCCTCTTTGTACTCTTTTCTCCTCTTTCCTCGTCTTTTCTCCTCTTTCTCCTCTTTCCAACTGTTAACTCCTCTTTTCTCCTGTTTCTCCTCTTTTCTCCTGTTTTCTGCACTTATCTCCTCTTTTCTCCACGTTTCTCCTGTTTTCTACTGTTTTATCCTCTTTTCTCCTCTTTCTCCTCTTTTCTCCTCTTTTCTCCTGTTTTCTCCTCTTTTCTTCTGTTATCTACTCTTTGCTCTTCTTTTCTCTTCCTTTCTCCTTTCTCCTATTTTATCCTCTTTCTACTCTTTTCTGCTGTTTTCTCCTCTTTCTCCTCTTTTCTCCTCGTTTCTCATGTTTTCTCCTGTTTTCTCCTCTTTTATCCTCTTTTCTCCTCGTTTCTCATGTTTTCTCCTGTTTTCTCTTCTTTTCTCCTCTTTTCTTGAGTTTTCTCCCCTCTTTTCTCCTCTTTTCTCCTGTTTTCTGCGCTTTTCTCCTGTTTTCTTCTCTTTTCTCCTCTTTTCACCTCTTTTCTACTCTTTTGCCGTCTTTTCTCCGCTTTTCTCCTGTTTTCTCATCTTTTCTCCACTTTTCTCCTGTTTTCTCATCTTTTCTCCTCTTTTCTCCACTTTTATCCTGTTTTCTCCTCTTTCACCTCTTTTCTCCTCTTTCTCCCCTTTTCTCCTGTTTACTCCACTTTTCTCCTGTTTTCTCCTGTTTTCTCCTCTTTTCTCCACTTTTATGCTGTTTTCTCCTCTTTTCTCCTGTTTCCCCCCTTTTCCTCCAGTTTTCTCCTCCTTTCTCCTGTTTTCTCCTGTTTCTCCTCTTTTCTCCTCTTTTCTCCTCTTTCTCCTCTTTTCTCCTCTTTTCTCCTGTTTTCTCCTCTTATCTTCTGTTATCTACTCTTTTCTCCTCTTTTTCTCTTCCTTTCTCTTTTCTCCTATTTTATCCTCTTTCAACTTTTTTCTCCTCTTTTCTCCTCTTTCTCCTCTTTTCTCCTCTTTTCTCCTGTTTTCTCCTGTTTACTCCTGTTATTTCTTGTTTTCTCCTCTTTTCTCCTGTATTCTACTCTTTTCTCTCTTTTCTCCTCTTCTCGCCTCTTGTCTCCTCTTTCACCTCTTTTCTCCTCTTTCTCCTCTTCTCCTGTTTACTCCACTTTTCTCCTTTTTTCTCCTCTTTTGTCCTCTTTTCTCCACTTTTATCCTGTTTTTGCCTCTTTTCTCCTGTTTCCCCCCTTTCTCCTCTTCTCGCCTCTTGTCTCCTCTTTCACCTCTTTTCTCCTCTTTCTCCTCTTCTCCTGTTTACTCCACTTTTCTCCTTTTTTCTCCTCTTTTGTCCTCTTTTCTCCACTTTTATCCTGTTTTTGCCTCTTTTCTCCTGTTTCCCCCCTTTTCTCCAGTTTTCTCCTCCTTTCTCCTGTTTTCTCCTCTTATCTTCTGTTCTCTACTCTTTTCTCCTCTTTTCTCCTGTTTTCTACACTTTTATCCTGTTTTCTCCTCTTTCTCCTCTTTTCTCCTCTTTTCTCCTGTTTTCTCCTCTTTTCTTCTGTTATCTACTCTTTTCTCCTCTTTTCTCTTCCTTTCTCCTTTCTCCTATTTTATCCTCTTTCTACTCTTTTCTCCTGTTTTCTCCTCTTTTCTCCTCTTTTCTCCACTTTTATCCTGTTTTCTCCTCTTTTCTCCTGTTTCCCCCCTTTTCTCCAGTTTTCTCCTCCTTTCTCCTCTTTTCTCCTCTTTCTCCTCTTTTCTCCTCTTTTCTCCTGTTTTCTCCTCTTATCTTCTGTTATCTACTCTTTTCTCCTCTTTTCTCCTCTTTTCTCCTCTTTCTCCTCTTTTCTCCTCTTTTCTCCTCTTTTCTCCTCTTTTCTCCTGTTTTCTCCTCTTTTCTTCTGTTAACTACTCTTTTCTCCTCTTTTCTCTTCCTTTCTCCTTTCTCCTATTTTATCCTCTTTGTACTCTTTTCTCCTCTTTACTCGTCTTTTCTCCTCTTTCTCCTCTTTCCAACTGTTAACACCTCTTTTCTCCTCTTTCTCCTCTTTTCTCCTCTTTTCTCCTGTTTTCTCCTCTTTTCTTCTGTTATCTACTCTTTTCTCCTCTGTTCTCTTCCTTTCTCCTTTCTCCTATTTTATCCTCTTTCTACTCTTTTCTCCTGTTTTCTCCTCTTTCTCCTCTTTTCTCCTCCTTTCTCATGTTTTCTCCTGTTTTCTCCTCTTTTATCCTCTTTTCTCCTCGTTTCTCATGTTTTCTCCTGTTTTCTCTTGTTTTCTCCTCTTTTCTTGAGTTTTCTCCTCTTTTCTCCTCTTTTCTCCTGTTTTCTGCGCTTTTCTCCTGTTTTCTTCTCTTTTCTCCTCTTTTCACCTCTTTTCTACTCTTTTGCCGTCTTTTCTCCGCTTTTCTCCTGTTTTCTCATCTTTTCTCCACTTTTCTCCAATTTTCACCTGTTTTCTGCTCTTTTCTCCTCTTTCTCCTCTTTTCTCCTCTTTTCTCCTGTTTTCTACTGTTTTCTCCTCTTTTCTCCTGTTTTCTCCTCTTTTATCCTCTTTTCTCCTGTTTCTCCTCTTTTCTCCTCTTTTCTCCACTTTTCTCCTGTTTTTCGTGTTTTCTCCTCTTTTTTCCTGTTTTCTTCTCTTTTCTTCTCTTTTCTCCTCTTTCTCTTCTTTCCTCCTGTTAACTCCTCTGTTCTCCTGTTTTATTCTCTTTTCTTCTCTTTTCTCCTCTTTCTCCTCTTTTCTCCTGTTTACTCCTGTTATTTCTTGTTTTCTCCTCTTTTCTCTTGTATTCTCCTCTTTTCTCCTCTTTCTCCTCTTTTCTCCTGTTTACTCCTGTTATTTCTTGTTTTCTCCTCTTTTCTCCTGTATTCTACTCTTTTCTCTTCTTTTCTCTTCTTTTCTCCTCTTCTCGCCTCTTTTCTCCTCTTTCTCCTCTTCTCCTGTTTACTCCACTTTTCTCCTTTTTTCTCCTCTTTTGTCCTATTTTCTCCTCTTTCTCCTCTTTTCTCCTCTTTTCTCCTGTTTTCTGCGCTTTTCTCCTGTTTTCTTCTCTTTTCTCCTCTTTTCACCTCTTTTCTACTCTTTTGCCGTCTTTTCTCCGCTTTTCTCCTGTTTTCTCATCTTTTCTCCACTTTTCTCCAATTTTCACCTGTTTTCTGCTCTTTTCTCCTCTTTCTCCTCTTTTCTCCTCTTTTCTCCTGTTTTCTACTGTTTTCTCCTCTTTTCTCCTGTTTTCTCCTCTTTTATCCTCTTTTCTCCTGTTTCTCCTCTTTTCTCCTCTTTTCTCCACTTTTCTCCTGTTTTTCCTGTTTTCTCCTCTTTTTTCCTGTTTTCTTCTCTTTTCTTCTCTTTTCTCCTCTTTCTCTTCTTTCCTCCTGTTAACTCCTCTGTTCTCCTGTTTTATTCTCTTTTCTTCTCTTTTCTCCTCTTTCTCCTCTTTTCTCCTGTTTACTCCTGTTATTTCTTGTTTTCTCCTCTTTTCTCTTGTATTCTCCTCTTTTCTCCTCTTTCTCCTCTTTTCTCCTGTTTACTCCTGTTATTTCTTGTTTTCTCCTCTTTTCTCCTGTATTCTACTCTTTTCTCTTCTTTTCTCTTCTTTTCTCCTCTTCTCGCCTCTTTTCTCCTCTTTCTCCTCTTCTCCTGTTTACTCCACTTTTCTCCTTTTTTCTCCTCTTTTGTCCTATTTTCTCCTCTTTCTCCTCTTTTCTCCTCTTTTCTCCTGTTTTCTCCTCTTATCTTCTGTTATCTACTCTTTTCTCCTCTTTTCTCTTCCTTTCTCTTTTCTCCTATTTTATCCTCTTTCAACTTTTTTCTCCTCTTTTCTCCTCTTTCTCCTCTTTTCTCCTCTTTTCTCCTGTTTTCTCCTGTTTACTCCTGTTATTTCTTGTTTTCTCCTCTTTTCTCCTGTATTCTACTCTTTTCTCTTCTTTTCTCTTCTTTTCTCCTCTTCTCGCCTCTTTTCTCCTCTTTCACCTCTTTTCTCCTCTTTCTCCTCTTCTCCTGTTTACTCCACTTTTCTCCTTTTTTCTCCTCTTTTGTCCTCTTTTCTCCACTTTTATCCTGTTTTTGCCTCTTTTCTCCTGTTTCCCCCCTTTTCTCCAGTTTTCTCCTCCTTTCTCCTGTTTTCTCCTCTTATCTTCTGTTCTCTACTCTTTTCTCCTCTTTTCCCTTCCTTTCTCCTTTCTCCTATTTTATCCTCTTTGTACTCTTTTCTCCTCTTTACTCGTCTTTTCTCCTCTTTCTCCTCTTTCCAACTGTTAACTCCTCTTTTCTCCTGTTTCTCCTCTTTTCTCCTGTTTTCTGCACTTATCTCCTCTTTTCTCCACGTTTCTCCTGTTTTCTACTGTTTTATCCTCTTTTCTCCTCTTTCTCCTCTTTTCTCCTCTTTTCTCCTGTTTTCTCCTCTTTTCTTCTGTTATCTACTCTTTGCTCTTCTTTTCTCTTCCTTTCTCCTTTCTCCTATTTTATCCTCTTTCTACTCTTTTCTCCTGTTTTCTCCTCTTTCTCCTCTTTTCTCCTCGTTTCTCATGTTTTCTCCTGTTTTCTCCTCTTTTATCCTCTTTTCTCCTCGTTTCTCATGTTTTCTCCTGTTTTCTCTTCTTTTCTCCTCTTTTCTTGAGTTTTCTCCTCTTTTCTCCTCTTTTCTCCTGTTTTCTGCGCTTTTCTCCTGTTTTCTTCTCTTTTCTCCTCTTTTCACCTCTTTTCTACTCTTTTGCCGTCTTTTCTCCGCTTTTCTCCTGTTTTCTCATCTTTTCTCCACTTTTCTCCTGTTTTCTCATCTTTTCTCCTCTTTTCTCCACTTTTATCCTGTTTTCTCCTCTTTCACCTCTTTTCTCCTCTTTCTCCTCTTTTCTCCTGTTTACTCCACTTTTCTCCTGTTTTCTCCTCTTTTCTCCTCTTTTCTCCACTTTTATGCAGTTTTCTCCTCTTTTCTCCTGTTTCCCCCCTTTTCTCCAGTTTTCTCCTCCTTTCTCCTGTTTTCTCCTGTTTCTCCTCTTTTCTCCTCTTTTCTCCTCTTTCTCCTCTTTTCTCCTCTTTTCTCCTGTTTTCTCCTCTTATCTTCTGTTATCTACTCTTTTCTCCTCTTTTCTCTTCCTTTCTCTTTTCTCCTATTTTATCCTCTTTCAACTTTTTTCTCCTCTTTTCTCCTCTTTCTCCTCTTTTCTCCTCTTTTCTCCTGTTTTCTCCTGTTTACTCCTGTTATTTCTTGTTTTCTCCTCTTTTCTCCTGTATTCTACTCTTTTCTCTTCTTTTCTCTTCTTTTCTCCTCTTCTCGCCTCTTGTCTCCTCTTTCACCTCTTTTCTCCTCTTTCTCCTCTTCTCCTGTTTACTCCACTTTTCTCCTTTTTTCTCCTCTTTTGTCCTCTTTTCTCCACTTTTATCCTGTTTTTGCCTCTTTTCTCCTGTTTCCCCCCTTTTCTCCAGTTTTCTCCTCCTTTCTCCTGTTTTCTCCTCTTATCTTCTGTTCTCTACTCTTTTCTCCTCTTTTCTCCTGTTTTCTACACTTTTATCCTGTTTTCTCCTCTTTCTCCTCTTTTCTCCTCTTTTCTCCTGTTTTCTCCTCTTTTCTTCTGTTATCTACTCTTTTCTCCTCTTTTCTCTTCCTTTCTCCTTTCTCCTATTTTATCCTCTTTCTACTCTTTTCTCCTGTTTTCTCCTCTTTTCTCCTCTTTTCTCCACTTTTATCCTGTTTTCTCCTCTTTTCTCCTGTTTCCCCCCTTTTCTCCAGTTTTCTCCTCCTTTCTCCTCTTTTCTCCTCTTTCTCCTCTTTTCTCCTCTTTTCTCCTGTTTTCTCCTCTTATCTTCTGTTATCTACTCTTTTCTCCTCTTTTCTCCTCTTTTCTCCTCTTTCTCCTCTTTTCTCCTCTTTTCTCCTCTTTTCTCCTCTTTTCTCCTGTTTTCTCCTCTTTTCTTCTGTTAACTACTCTTTTCTCCTCTTTTCTCTTCCTTTCTCCTTTCTCCTATTTTATCCTCTTTGTACTCTTTTCTCCTCTTTACTCGTCTTTTCTCCTCTTTCTCCTCTTTCCAACTGTTAACACCTCTTTTCTCCTCTTTCTCCTCTTTTCTCCTCTTTTCTCCTGTTTTCTCCTCTTTTCTTCTGTTATCTACTCTTTTCTCCTCTGTTCTCTTCCTTTCTCCTTTCTCCTATTTTATCCTCTTTCTACTCTTTTCTCCTGTTTTCTCCTCTTTCTCCTCTTTTCTCCTCCTTTCTCATGTTTTCTCCTGTTTTCTCCTCTTTTATCCTCTTTTCTCCTCGTTTCTCATGTTTTCTCCTGTTTTCTCTTGTTTTCTCCTCTTTTCTTGAGTTTTCTCCTCTTTTCTCCTCTTTTCTCCTGTTTTCTGCGCTTTTCTCCTGTTTTCTTCTCTTTTCTCCTCTTTTCACCTCTTTTCTACTCTTTTGCCGTCTTTTCTCCGCTTTTCTCCTGTTTTCTCATCTTTTCTCCACTTTTCTCCAATTTTCACCTGTTTTCTGCTCTTTTCTCCTCTTTCTCCTCTTTTCTCCTCTTTTCTCCTGTTTTCTACTGTTTTCTCCTCTTTTCTCCTGTTTTCTCCTCTTTTATCCTCTTTTCTCCTGTTTCTCCTCTTTTCTCCTCTTTTCTCCACTTTTCTCCTGTTTTTCGTGTTTTCTCCTCTTTTTTCCTGTTTTCTTCTCTTTTCTTCTCTTTTCTCCTCTTTCTCTTCTTTCCTCCTGTTAACTCCTCTGTTCTCCTGTTTTATTCTCTTTTCTTCTCTTTTCTCCTCTTTCTCCTCTTTTCTCCTGTTTACTCCTGTTATTTCTTGTTTTCTCCTCTTTTCTCTTGTATTCTCCTCTTTTCTCCTCTTTCTCCTCTTTTCTCCTGTTTACTCCTGTTATTTCTTGTTTTCTCCTCTTTTCTCCTGTATTCTACTCTTTTCTCTTCTTTTCTCTTCTTTTCTCCTCTTCTCGCCTCTTTTCTCCTCTTTCTCCTCTTCTCCTGTTTACTCCACTTTTCTCCTTTTTTCTCCTCTTTTGTCCTATTTTCTCCTCTTTCTCCTCTTTTCTCCTCTTTTCTCCTGTTTTCTGCGCTTTTCTCCTGTTTTCTTCTCTTTTCTCCTCTTTTCACCTCTTTTCTACTCTTTTGCCGTCTTTTCTCCGCTTTTCTCCTGTTTTCTCATCTTTTCTCCACTTTTCTCCAATTTTCACCTGTTTTCTGCTCTTTTCTCCTCTTTCTCCTCTTTTCTCCTCTTTTCTCCTGTTTTCTACTGTTTTCTCCTCTTTTCTCCTGTTTTCTCCTCTTTTATCCTCTTTTCTCCTGTTTCTCCTCTTTTCTCCTCTTTTCTCCACTTTTCTCCTGTTTTTCCTGTTTTCTCCTCTTTTTTCCTGTTTTCTTCTCTTTTCTTCTCTTTTCTCCTCTTTCTCTTCTTTCCTCCTGTTAACTCCTCTGTTCTCCTGTTTTATTCTCTTTTCTTCTCTTTTCTCCTCTTTCTCCTCTTTTCTCCTGTTTACTCCTGTTATTTCTTGTTTTCTCCTCTTTTCTCTTGTATTCTCCTCTTTTCTCCTCTTTCTCCTCTTTTCTCCTGTTTACTCCTGTTATTTCTTGTTTTCTCCTCTTTTCTCCTGTATTCTACTCTTTTCTCTTCTTTTCTCTTCTTTTCTCCTCTTCTCGCCTCTTTTCTCCTCTTTCTCCTCTTCTCCTGTTTACTCCACTTTTCTCCTTTTTTCTCCTCTTTTGTCCTATTTTCTCCTCTTTCTCCTCTTTTCTCCTCTTTTCTCCTGTTTTCTCCTCTTATCTTCTGTTATCTACTCTTTTCTCCTCTTTTCTCTTCCTTTCTCTTTTCTCCTATTTTATCCTCTTTCAACTTTTTTCTCCTCTTTTCTCCTCTTTCTCCTCTTTTCTCCTCTTTTCTCCTGTTTTCTCCTGTTTACTCCTGTTATTTCTTGTTTTCTCCTCTTTTCTCCTGTATTCTACTCTTTTCTCTTCTTTTCTCTTCTTTTCTCCTCTTCTCGCCTCTTTTCTCCTCTTTCACCTCTTTTCTCCTCTTTCTCCTCTTCTCCTGTTTACTCCACTTTTCTCCTTTTTTCTCCTCTTTTGTCCTCTTTTCTCCACTTTTATCCTGTTTTTGCCTCTTTTCTCCTGTTTCCCCCCTTTTCTCCAGTTTTCTCCTCCTTTCTCCTGTTTTCTCCTCTTATCTTCTGTTCTCTACTCTTTTCTCCTCTTTTCCCTTCCTTTCTCCTTTCTCCTATTTTATCCTCTTTGTACTCTTTTCTCCTCTTTACTCGTCTTTTCTCCTCTTTCTCCTCTTTCCAACTGTTAACTCCTCTTTTCTCCTGTTTCTCCTCTTTTCTCCTGTTTTCTGCACTTATCTCCTCTTTTCTCCACGTTTCTCCTGTTTTCTACTGTTTTATCCTCTTTTCTCCTCTTTCTCCTCTTTTCTCCTCTTTTCTCCTGTTTTCTCCTCTTTTCTTCTGTTATCTACTCTTTGCTCTTCTTTTCTCTTCCTTTCTCCTTTCTCCTATTTTATCCTCTTTCTACTCTTTTCTCCTGTTTTCTCCTCTTTCTCCTCTTTTCTCCTCGTTTCTCATGTTTTCTCCTGTTTTCTCCTCTTTTATCCTCTTTTCTCCTCGTTTCTCATGTTTTCTCCTGTTTTCTCTTCTTTTCTCCTCTTTTCTTGAGTTTTCTCCTCTTTTCTCCTCTTTTCTCCTGTTTTCTGCGCTTTTCTCCTGTTTTCTTCTCTTTTCTCCTCTTTTCACCTCTTTTCTACTCTTTTGCCGTCTTTTCTCCGCTTTTCTCCTGTTTTCTCATCTTTTCTCCACTTTTCTCCTGTTTTCTCATCTTTTCTCCTCTTTTCTCCACTTTTATCCTGTTTTCTCCTCTTTCACCTCTTTTCTCCTCTTTCTCCTCTTTTCTCCTGTTTACTCCACTTTTCTCCTGTTTTCTCCTCTTTTCTCCTCTTTTCTCCACTTTTATGCTGTTTTCTCCTCTTTTCTCCTGTTTCCCCCCTTTTCTCCAGTTTTCTCCTCCTTTCTCCTGTTTTCTCCTGTTTCTCCTCTTTTCTCCTCTTTTCTCCTCTTTCTCCTCTTTTCTCCTCTTTTCTCCTGTTTTCTCCTCTTATCTTCTGTTATCTACTCTTTTCTCCTCTTTTCTCTTCCTTTCTCATTTCTCCTATTTTATCCTCTTTCAACTTTTTTCTCCTCTTTTCTCCTCTTTCTCCTCTTTTCTCCTCTTTTCTCCTGTTTTCTCCTGTTTACTCCTGTTATTTCTTGTTTTCTCCTCTTTTCTCCTGTATTCTACTCTTTTCTCTTCTTTTCTCTTCTTTTCTCCTCTTCTCGCCTCTTGTCTCCTCTTTCACCTCTTTTCTCCTCTTTCTCCTCTTCTCCTGTTTACTCCACTTTTCTCCTTTTTTCTCCTCTTTTGTCCTCTTTTCTCCACTTTTATCCTGTTTTTGCCTCTTTTCTCCTGTTTCCCCCCTTTTCTCCAGTTTTCTCCTCCTTTCTCCTGTTTTCTCCTCTTATCTTCTGTTCTCTACTCTTTTCTCCTCTTTTCCCTTCCTTTCTCCTTTCTCCTATTTTATCCTCTTTGTACTCTTTTCTCCTCTTTACTCGTCTTTTCTCCTCTTTCTCCTCTTTCCAACTGTTAACTCCTCTTTTCTCCTGTTTCTCCTCTTTTCTCCTGTTTTCTGCACTTTTCTCCTCTTTTCTCCTGTTTTCTACACTTTTATCCTGTTTTCTCCTCTTTCTCCTCTTTTCTCCTCTTTTCTCCTGTTTTCTCCTCTTTTCTTCTGTTATCTACTCTTTTCTCCTCTTTTCTCTTCCTTTCTCCTTTCTCCTATTTTATCCTCTTTCTCCTCTTTTCTCCTGTTTTCTCCTCTTTTCTCCTCTTTTCTCCACTTTTATCCTGTTTTCTCCTCTTTTCTCCTGTTTCCCCCCTTTTCTCCAGTTTTCTCCTCCTTTCTCCTCTTTTCTCCTCTTTCTCCTCTTTTCTCCTCTTTTCTCCTGTTTTCTCCTCTTATCTTCTGTTATCTACTCTTTTCTCCTCTTTTCTCCTCTTTTCTCCTCTTTCTCCTCTTTTCTCCTCTTTTCTCCTCTTTTCTCCTCTTTTCTCCTGTTTTCTCCTCTTTTCTTCTGTTAACTACTCTTTTCTCCTCTTTTCTCTTCCTTTCTCCTTTCTCCTATTTTATCCTCTTTGTACTCTTTTCTCCTCTTTACTCGTCTTTTCTCCTCTTTCTCCTCTTTCCAACTGTTAACACCTCTTTTCTCCTCTTTCTCCTCTTTTCTCCTCTTTTCTCCTGTTTTCTCCTCTTTTCTTCTGTTATCTACTCTTTTCTCCTCTGTTCTCTTCCTTTCTCCTTTCTCCTATTTTATCCTCTTTCTACTCTTTTCTCCTGTTTTCTCCTCTTTCTCCTCTTTTCTCCTCCTTTCTCATGTTTTCTCCTGTTTTCTCCTCTTTTATCCTCTTTTCTCCTCGTTTCTCATGTTTTCTCCTGTTTTCTCTTCTTTTCTCCTCTTTTCTTGAGTTTTCTCCTCTTTTCTCCTCTTTTCTCCTGTTTTCTGCGCTTTTCTCCTGTTTTCTTCTCTTTTCTCCTCTTTTCACCTCTTTTCTACTCTTTTGCCGTCTTTTCTCCGCTTTTCTCCTGTTTTCTCATCTTTTCTCCACTTTTCTCCAATTTTCACCTGTTTTCTGCTCTTTTCTCCTCTTTCTCCTCTTTTCTCCTCTTTTCTCCTGTTTTCTACTGTTTTCTCCTCTTTTCTCCTGTTTTCTCCTCTTTTATCCTCTTTTCTCCTGTTTCTCCTCTTTTCTCCTCTTTTCTCCACTTTTCTCCTGTTTTTCGTGTTTTCTCCTCTTTTTTCCTGTTTTCTTCTCTTTTCTTCTCTTTTCTCCTCTTTCTCTTCTTTCCTCCTGTTAACTCCTCTGTTCTCCTGTTTTATTCTCTTTTCTTCTCTTTTCTCCTCTTTCTCCTCTTTTCTCCTGTTTACTCCTGTTATTTCTTGTTTTCTCCTCTTTTCTCTTGTATTCTCCTCTTTTCTCCTCTTTCTCCTCTTTTCTCCTGTTTACTCCTGTTATTTCTTGTTTTCTCCTCTTTTCTCCTGTATTCTACTCTTTTCTCTTCTTTTCTCTTCTTTTCTCCTCTTCTCGCCTCTTTTCTCCTCTTTCTCCTCTTCTCCTGTTTACTCCACTTTTCTCCTTTTTTCTCCTCTTTTGTCCTATTTTCTCCTCTTTCTCCTCTTTTCTCCTCTTTTCTCCTGTTTTCTGCGCTTTTCTCCTGTTTTCTTCTCTTTTCTCCTCTTTTCACCTCTTTTCTACTCTTTTGCCGTCTTTTCTCCGCTTTTCTCCTGTTTTCTCATCTTTTCTCCACTTTTCTCCAATTTTCACCTGTTTTCTGCTCTTTTCTCCTCTTTCTCCTCTTTTCTCCTCTTTTCTCCTGTTTTCTACTGTTTTCTCCTCTTTTCTCCTGTTTTCTCCTCTTTTATCCTCTTTTCTCCTGTTTCTCCTCTTTTCTCCTCTTTTCTCCACTTTTCTCCTGTTTTTCGTGTTTTCTCCTCTTTTTTCCTGTTTTCTTCTCTTTTCTTCTCTTTTCTCCTCTTTCTCTTCTTTCCTCCTGTTAACTCCTCTGTTCTCCTGTTTTATTCTCTTTTCTTCTCTTTTCTCCTCTTTCTCCTCTTTTCTCCTGTTTACTCCTGTTATTTCTTGTTTTCTCCTCTTTTCTCTTGTATTCTCCTCTTTTCTCCTCTTTCTCCTCTTTTCTCCTGTTTACTCCTGTTATTTCTTGTTTTCTCCTCTTTTCTCCTGTATTCTACTCTTTTCTCTTCTTTTCTCTTCTTTTCTCCTCTTCTCGCCTCTTTTCTCCTCTTTCTCCTCTTCTCCTGTTTACTCCACTTTTCTCCTTTTTTCTCCTCTTTTGTCCTATTTTCTCCTCTTTCTCCTCTTTTCTCCTCTTTTCTCCTGTTTTCTCCTCTTATCTTCTGTTATCTACTCTTTTCTCCTCTTTTCTCTTCCTTTCTCTTTTCTCCTATTTTATCCTCTTTCAACTTTTTTCTCCTCTTTTCTCCTCTTTCTCCTCTTTTCTCCTCTTTTCTCCTGTTTTCTCCTGTTTACTCCTGTTATTTCTTGTTTTCTCCTCTTTTCTCCTGTATTCTACTCTTTTCTCTTCTTTTCTCTTCTTTTCTCCTCTTCTCGCCTCTTTTCTCCTCTTTCACCTCTTTTCTCCTCTTTCTCCTCTTCTCCTGTTTACTCCACTTTTCTCCTTTTTTCTCCTCTTTTGTCCTCTTTTCTCCACTTTTATCCTGTTTTTGCCTCTTTTCTCCTGTTTCCCCCCTTTTCTCCAGTTTTCTCCTCCTTTCTCCTGTTTTCTCCTCTTATCTTCTGTTCTCTACTCTTTTCTCCTCTTTTCCCTTCCTTTCTCCTTTCTCCTATTTTATCCTCTTTGTACTCTTTTCTCCTCTTTACTCGTCTTTTCTCCTCTTTCTCCTCTTTCCAACTGTTAACTCCTCTTTTCTCCTGTTTCTCCTCTTTTCTCCTGTTTTCTGCACTTTTCTCCTCTTTTCTCCTGTTTTCTACACTTTTATCCTGTTTTCTCCTCTTTCTCCTCTTTTCTCCTCTCTTCTCCTGTTTTCTCCTCTTATCTTCTGTTATCTACTCTTTTCTTCTCTTTTCTCTTCCTTTCTCCTTTCTCCTATTTTATCCTCTTTGTACTCTTTTCTCCTCTTTACTCGTCTTTTCTCCTCTTTCTCCTCTTTCCAACTGTTAACTCCTCTTTTCTCCTGTTTCTCCTCTTTTCTCCTGTTTTCTGCACTTTTCTCCTCTTTTCTCCTGTTTTCTACACTTTTATCCTGTTTTCTCCTCTTTCTCCTCTATTGTCCTCTTTTCTCCTGTTTTCTCCTCTTTTCTTCTGTTATCTACTCTTTTCTCCTCTTTTCTCTTCCTTTCTCCTTTCTCCTATTTTATCCTCTTTCTACTCTTTTCTCCTGTTTTCTCCTCTTTTCTCCTCTTTTCTCCACTTTTATCCTGTTTTCTCCTCTTTTCTCCTGTTTCCCCCCTTTTCTCCAGTTTTCTCCTCCTTTCTCCTCTTTTCTCCTCTTTCTCCTCTTTTCTCCTCTTTTCTCCTGTTTTCTCCTCTTATCTTCTGTTATCTACTCTTTTCTCCTCTTTTCTCCTCTTTTCTCCTCTTTCTCCTCTTTTCTCCTCTTTTCTCCTCTTTTCTCCTGTTTTCTCCTCTTTTCTTCTGTTAACTACTCTTTTCTCCTCTTTTCTCTTCCTTTCTCCTTTCTCCTATTTTATCCTGTTTGTACTCTTTTCTCCTCTTTACTCGTCTTTTCTCCTCTTTCTCCTCTTTCCAACTGTTAACACCTCTTTTCTCCTCTTTCTCCTCTTTTCTCCTCTTTTCTCCTGTTTTCTCCTCTTTTCTTCTGTTATCTACTCTTTTCTCCTCTGTTCTCTTCCTTTCTCCTTTCTCCTATTTTATCCTCTTTCTACTCTTTTCTCCTGTTTTCTCCTCTTTCTCCTCTTTTCTCCTCCTTTCTCATGTTTTCTCCTGTTTTCTCCTCTTTTATCCTCTTTTCTCCTCGTTTCTCATGTTTTCTCCTGTTTTCTCTTGTTTTCTCCTCTTTTCTTGAGTTTTCTCCTCTTTTCTCCTCTTTTCTCCTGTTTTCTGCGCTTTTCTCCTGTTTTCTTCTCTTTTCTCCTCTTTTCACCTCTTTTCTACTCTTTTGCCGTCTTTTCTCCGCTTTTCTCCTGTTTTCTCATCTTTTCTCCACTTTTCTCCAATTTTCACCTGTTTTCTGCTCTTTTCTCCTCTTTCTCCTCTTTTCTCCTCTTTTCTCCTGTTTTCTACTGTTTTCTCCTCTTTTCTCCTGTTTTCTCCTCTTTTATCCTCTTTTCTCCTGTTTCTCCTCTTTTCTCCTCTTTTCTCCACTTTTCTCCTGTTTTTCCTGTTTTCTCCTCTTTTTTCCTGTTTTCTTCTCTTTTCTTCTCTTTTCTCCTCTTTCTCTTCTTTCCTCCTGTTAACTCCTCTGTTCTCCTGTTTTATTCTCTTTTCTTCTCTTTTCTCCTCTTTCTCCTCTTTTCTCCTGTTTACTCCTGTTATTTCTTGTTTTCTCCTCTTTTCTCTTGTATTCTCCTCTTTTCTCCTCTTTCTCCTCTTTTCTCCTGTTTACTCCTGTTATTTCTTGTTTTCTCCTCTTTTCTCCTGTATTCTACTCTTTTCTCTTCTTTTCTCTTCTTTTCTCCTCTTCTCGCCTCTTTTCTCCTCTTTCTCCTCTTCTCCTGTTTACTCCACTTTTCTCCTTTTTTCTCCTCTTTTGTCCTATTTTCTCCTCTTTCTCCTCTTTTCTCCTCTTTTCTCCTGTTTTCTCCTCTTATCTTCTGTTATCTACTCTTTTCTCCTCTTTTCTCTTCCTTTCTCTTTTCTCCTATTTTATCCTCTTTCAACTTTTTTCTCCTCTTTTCTCCTCTTTCTCCTCTTTTCTCCTCTTTTCTCCTGTTTTCTCCTGTTTACTCCTGTTATTTCTTGTTTTCTCCTCTTTTCTCCTGTATTCTACTCTTTTCTCTTCTTTTCTCTTCTTTTCTCCTCTTCTCGCCTCTTTTCTCCTCTTTCACCTCTTTTCTCCTCTTTCTCCTCTTCTCCTGTTTACTCCACTTTTCTCCTTTTTTCTCCTCTTTTGTCCTCTTTTCTCCACTTTTATCCTGTTTTTGCCTCTTTTCTCCTGTTTCCCCCCTTTTCTCCAGTTTTCTCCTCCTTTCTCCTGTTTTCTCCTCTTATCTTCTGTTCTCTACTCTTTTCTCCTCTTTTCCCTTCCTTTCTCCTTTCTCCTATTTTATCCTCTTTGTACTCTTTTCTCCTCTTTACTCGTCTTTTCTCCTCTTTCTCCTCTTTCCAACTGTTAACTCCTCTTTTCTCCTGTTTCTCCTCTTTTCTCCTGTTTTCTGCACTTTTCTCCTCTTTTCTCCTGTTTTCTACACTTTTATCCTGTTTTCTCCTCTTTCTCCTCTTTTCTCCTCTTTTCTCCTGTTTTCTCCTCTTTTCTTCTGTTATCTACTCTTTTCTCCTCTTTTCTCTTCCTTTCTCCTTTCTCCTATTTTATCCTCTTTCTACTCTTTTCTCCTGTTTTCTCCTCTTTTCTCCTCTTTTCTCCACTTTTATCCTGTTTTCTCCTCTTTTCTCCTGTTTCCCCCCTTTTCTCCAGTTTTCTCCTCCTTTCTCCTCTTTTCTCCTCTTTCTCCTCTTTTCTCCTCTTTTCTCCTGTTTTCTCCTCTTATCTTCTGTTATCTACTCTTTTCTCCTCTTTTCTCTTCCTTTCTCCTTTCTCCTATTTTATCCTCTTTCAACTCTTTTCTCCTCTTTTCTCCTCTTTCTCCTCTTTTCTCCTCTTTTCTCCTCTTTTCTCCTGTTTTCTCCTCTTTTCTTCTGTTAACTACTCTTTTCTCCTCTTTTCTCTTCCTTTCTCCTTTCTCCTATTTTATCCTCTTTGTACTCTTTTCTCCTCTTTACTCGTCTTTTCTCCTCTTTCTCCTCTTTCCAACTGTTAACACCTCTTTTCTCCTCTTTCTCCTCTTTTCTCCTCTTTTCTCCTGTTTTCTCCTCTTTTCTTCTGTTATCTACTCTTTTCTCCTCTGTTCTCTTCCTTTCTCCTTTCTCCTATTTTATCCTCTTTCTACTCTTTTCTCCTGTTTTCTCCTCTTTCTCCTCTTTTCTCCTCCTTTCTCATGTTTTCTCCTGTTTTCTCCTCTTTTATCCTCTTTTCTCCTCGTTTCTCATGTTTTCTCCTGTTTTCTCTTGTTTTCTCCTCTTTTCTTGAGTTTTCTCCTCTTTTCTCCTCTTTTCTCCTGTTTTCTGCGCTTTTCTCCTGTTTTCTTCTCTTTTCTCCTCTTTTCACCTCTTTTCTACTCTTTTGCCGTCTTTTCTCCGCTTTTCTCCTGTTTTCTCATCTTTTCTCCACTTTTCTCCAATTTTCACCTGTTTTCTGCTCTTTTCTCCTCTTTCTCCTCTTTTCTCCTCTTTTCTCCTGTTTTCTACTGTTTTCTCCTCTTTTCTCCTGTTTTCTCCTCTTTTATCCTCTTTTCTCCTGTTTCTCCTCTTTTCTCCTCTTTTCTCCACTTTTCTCCTGTTTTTCGTGTTTTCTCCTCTTTTTTCCTGTTTTCTTCTCTTTTCTTCTCTTTTCTCCTCTTTCTCTTCTTTCCTCCTGTTAACTCCTCTGTTCTCCTGTTTTATTCTCTTTTCTTCTCTTTTCTCCTCTTTCTCCTCTTTTCTCCTGTTTACTCCTGTTATTTCTTGTTTTCTCCTCTTTTCTCTTGTATT
The DNA here is from genome assembly GCF_047496795.1 of Chiloscyllium punctatum. Lineage (NCBI taxonomy): Eukaryota > Metazoa > Chordata > Chondrichthyes > Orectolobiformes > Hemiscylliidae > Chiloscyllium > Chiloscyllium punctatum. The sequence goes on from NW_027310498.1 coordinate 46,613, forward strand.
CTCCTCTTTTCTCCTCTTTCTCCTCTTTTCTCCTGTTTACTCCTGTTATTTCTTGTTTTCTCCTCTTTTCTCCTGTATTCTACTCTTTTCTCTTCTTTTCTCTTCTTTTCTCCTCTTCTCGCCTCTTTTCTCCTCTTTCTCCTCTTCTCCTGTTTACTCCACTTTTCTCCTTTTTTCTCCTCTTTTGTCCTATTTTCTCCTCTTTCTCCTCTTTTCTCCTCTTTTCTCCTGTTTTCTCCTCTTATCTTCTGTTATCTACTCTTTTCTCCTCTTTTCTCTTCCTTTCTCTTTTCTCCTATTTTATCCTCTTTCAACTTTTTTCTCCTCTTTTCTCCTCTTTCTCCTCTTTTCTCCTCTTTTCTCCTGTTTTCTCCTGTTTACTCCTGTTATTTCTTGTTTTCTCCTCTTTTCTCCTGTATTCTACTCTTTTCTCTTCTTTTCTCTTCTTTTCTCCTCTTCTCGCCTCTTTTCTCCTCTTTCACCTCTTTTCTCCTCTTTCTCCTCTTCTCCTGTTTACTCCACTTTTCTCCTTTTTTCTCCTCTTTTGTCCTCTTTTCTCCACTTTTATCCTGTTTTTGCCTCTTTTCTCCTGTTTCCCCCCTTTTCTCCAGTTTTCTCCTCCTTTCTCCTGTTTTCTCCTCTTATCTTCTGTTCTCTACTCTTTTCTCCTCTTTTCCCTTCCTTTCTCCTTTCTCCTATTTTATCCTCTTTGTACTCTTTTCTCCTCTTTACTCGTCTTTTCTCCTCTTTCTCCTCTTTCCAACTGTTAACTCCTCTTTTCTCCTGTTTCTCCTCTTTTCTCCTGTTTTCTGCACTTTTCTCCTCTTTTCTCCTGTTTTCTACACTTTTATCCTGTTTTCTCCTCTTTCTCCTCTTTTCTCCTCTTTTCTCCTGTTTTCTCCTCTTTTCTTCTGTTATCTACTCTTTTCTCCTCTTTTCTCTTCCTTTCTCCTTTCTCCTATTTTATCCTCTTTCTACTCTTTTCTCCTGTTTTCTCCTCTTTTCTCCTCTTTTCTCCACTTTTATCCTGTTTTCTCCTCTTTTCTCCTGTTTCCCCCCTTTTCTCCAGTTTTCTCCTCCTTTCTCCTCTTTTCTCCTCTTTCTCCTCTTTTCTCCTCTTTTCTCCTGTTTTCTCCTCTTATCTTCTGTTATCTACTCTTTTCTCCTCTTTTCTCTTCCTTTCTCCTTTCTCCTATTTTATCCTCTTTCAACTCTTTTCTCCTCTTTTCTCCTCTTTCTCCTCTTTTCTCCTCTTTTCTCCTCTTTTCTCCTGTTTTCTCCTCTTTTCTTCTGTTAACTACTCTTTTCTCCTCTTTTCTCTTCCTTTCTCCTTTCTCCTATTTTATCCTCTTTGTACTCTTTTCTCCTCTTTACTCGTCTTTTCTCCTCTTTCTCCTCTTTCCAACTGTTAACACCTCTTTTCTCCTCTTTCTCCTCTTTTCTCCTCTTTTCTCCTGTTTTCTCCTCTTTTCTTCTGTTATCTACTCTTTTCTCCTCTGTTCTCTTCCTTTCTCCTTTCTCCTATTTTATCCTCTTTCTACTCTTTTCTCCTGTTTTCTCCTCTTTCTCCTCTTTTCTCCTCCTTTCTCATGTTTTCTCCTGTTTTCTCCTCTTTTATCCTCTTTTCTCCTCGTTTCTCATGTTTTCTCCTGTTTTCTCTTGTTTTCTCCTCTTTTCTTGAGTTTTCTCCTCTTTTCTCCTCTTTTCTCCTGTTTTCTGCGCTTTTCTCCTGTTTTCTTCTCTTTTCTCCTCTTTTCACCTCTTTTCTACTCTTTTGCCGTCTTTTCTCCGCTTTTCTCCTGTTTTCTCATCTTTTCTCCACTTTTCTCCAATTTTCACCTGTTTTCTGCTCTTTTCTCCTCTTTCTCCTCTTTTCTCCTCTTTTCTCCTGTTTTCTACTGTTTTCTCCTCTTTTCTCCTGTTTTCTCCTCTTTTATCCTCTTTTCTCCTGTTTCTCCTCTTTTCTCCTCTTTTCTCCACTTTTCTCCTGTTTTTCGTGTTTTCTCCTCTTTTTTCCTGTTTTCTTCTCTTTTCTTCTCTTTTCTCCTCTTTCTCTTCTTTCCTCCTGTTAACTCCTCTGTTCTCCTGTTTTATTCTCTTTTCTTCTCTTTTCTCCTCTTTCTCCTCTTTTCTCCTGTTTACTCCTGTTATTTCTTGTTTTCTCCTCTTTTCTCTTGTATTCTCCTCTTTTCTCCTCTTTCTCCTCTTTTCTCCTGTTTACTCCTGTTATTTCTTGTTTTCTCCTCTTTTCTCCTGTATTCTACTCTTTTCTCTTCTTTTCTCTTCTTTTCTCCTCTTCTCGCCTCTTTTCTCCTCTTTCTCCTCTTCTCCTGTTTACTCCACTTTTCTCCTTTTTTCTCCTCTTTTGTCCTATTTTCTCCTCTTTCTCCTCTTTTCTCCTCTTTTCTCCTGTTTTCTCCTCTTATCTTCTGTTATCTACTCTTTTCTCCTCTTTTCTCTTCCTTTCTCTTTTCTCCTATTTTATCCTCTTTCAACTTTTTTCTCCTCTTTTCTCCTCTTTCTCCTCTTTTCTCCTCTTTTCTCCTGTTTTCTCCTGTTTACTCCTGTTATTTCTTGTTTTCTCCTCTTTTCTCCTGTATTCTACTCTTTTCTCTTCTTTTCTCTTCTTTTCTCCTCTTCTCGCCTCTTTTCTCCTCTTTCACCTCTTTTCTCCTCTTTCTCCTCTTCTCCTGTTTACTCCACTTTTCTCCTTTTTTCTCCTCTTTTGTCCTCTTTTCTCCACTTTTATCCTGTTTTTGCCTCTTTTCTCCTGTTTCCCCCCTTTTCTCCAGTTTTCTCCTCCTTTCTCCTGTTTTCTCCTCTTATCTTCTGTTCTCTACTCTTTTCTCCTCTTTTCCCTTCCTTTCTCCTTTCTCCTATTTTATCCTCTTTGTACTCTTTTCTCCTCTTTACTCGTCTTTTCTCCTCTTTCTCCTCTTTCCAACTGTTAACTCCTCTTTTCTCCTGTTTCTCCTCTTTTCTCCTGTTTTCTGCACTTTTCTCCTCTTTTCTCCTGTTTTCTACACTTTTATCCTGTTTTCTCCTCTTTCTCCTCTTTTCTCCTCTTTTCTCCTGTTTTCTCCTCTTTTCTTCTGTTATCTACTCTTTTCTCCTCTTTTCTCTTCCTTTCTCCTTTCTCCTATTTTATCCTCTTTCTACTCTTTTCTCCTGTTTTCTCCTCTTTTCTCCTCTTTTCTCCACTTTTATCCTGTTTTCTCCTCTTTTCTCCTGTTTCCCCCCTTTTCTCCAGTTTTCTCCTCCTTTCTCCTCTTTTCTCCTCTTTCTCCTCTTTTCTCCTCTTTTCTCCTGTTTTCTCCTCTTATCTTCTGTTATCTACTCTTTTCTCCTCTTTTCTCTTCCTTTCTCCTTTCTCCTATTTTATCCTCTTTCAACTCTTTTCTCCTCTTTTCTCCTCTTTCTCCTCTTTTCTCCTCTTTTCTCCTCTTTTCTCCTGTTTTCTCCTCTTTTCTTCTGTTAACTACTCTTTTCTCCTCTTTTCTCTTCCTTTCTCCTTTCTCCTATTTTATCCTGTTTGTACTCTTTTCTCCTCTTTACTCGTCTTTTCTCCTCTTTCTCCTCTTTCCAACTGTTAACACCTCTTTTCTCCTCTTTCTCCTCTTTTCTCCTCTTTTCTCCTGTTTTCTCCTCTTTTCTTCTGTTATCTACTCTTTTCTCCTCTGTTCTCTTCCTTTCTCCTTTCTCCTATTTTATCCTCTTTCTACTCTTTTCTCCTGTTTTCTCCTCTTTCTCCTCTTTTCTCCTCCTTTCTCATGTTTTCTCCTGTTTTCTCCTCTTTTATCCTCTTTTCTCCTCGTTTCTCATGTTTTCTCCTGTTTTCTCTTGTTTTCTCCTCTTTTCTTGAGTTTTCTCCTCTTTTCTCCTCTTTTCTCCTGTTTTCTGCGCTTTTCTCCTGTTTTCTTCTCCTTTCTCCTCTTTTCACCTCTTTTCTACTCTTTTGCCGTCTTTTCTCCGCTTTTCTCCTGTTTTCTCATCTTTTCTCCACTTTTCTCCAATTTTCACCTGTTTTCTGCTCTTTTCTCCTCTTTCTCCTCTTTTCTCCTCTTTTCTCCTGTTTTCTACTGTTTTCTCCTCTTTTCTCCTGTTTTCTCCTCTTTTATCCTCTTTTCTCCTGTTTCTCCTCTTTTCTCCTCTTTTCTCCACTTTTCTCCTGTTTTTCCTGTTTTCTCCTCTTTTTTCCTGTTTTCTTCTCTTTTCTTCTCTTTTCTCCTCTTTCTCTTCTTTCCTCCTGTTAACTCCTCTGTTCTCCTGTTTTATTCTCTTTTCTTCTCTTTTCTCCTCTTTCTCCTCTTTTCTCCTGTTTACTCCTGTTATTTCTTGTTTTCTCCTCTTTTCTCTTGTATTCTCCTCTTTTCTCCTCTTTCTCCTCTTTTCTCCTGTTTACTCCTGTTATTTCTTGTTTTCTCCTCTTTTCTCCTGTATTCTACTCTTTTCTCTTCTTTTCTCTTCTTTTCTCCTCTTCTCGCCTCTTTTCTCCTCTTTCTCCTCTTCTCCTGTTTACTCCACTTTTCTCCTTTTTTCTCCTCTTTTGTCCTCTTTTCTCCACTTTTATCCTGTTTTCTCCTCTTTTCTCCTGTTTCCCCCCTTTTCTCCAGTTTTCTCCTCCTTTCTCCTGTTTTCCTCCGGTTTCTCCTCTTTTCTCCTCTTTTCTGCTCTTTTCTTCTGTTTTCTCCTCTTATCTTCTGTTATCTACTCTTTTCTCCTCTTTTCTCTTCCTTTCTCCTTTCTCCTATTTTATCCTCTTTGTACTCTTTTCTCCTCTTTCCTCGTCTTTTCTCCTCTTTCTCCTTTTTCCAACTGTTAACTCCTCTTTTCTCCTGTTTCTCCTCTTTTCTCCTGTTTTCTGCACTTATCTCCTCTTTTCTCCACGTTTCTCCTGTTTTCTACTCTTTTATCCTCTTTTCTCCTCTTTCTCCTCTTTTCTTCTGTTATCTACTCTTTTCTCCTCTTTTCTCTTCCTTTCTCCTTTCTCCTATTTTATCCTCTTTCTACTCTTTTCTCCTGTTTTCTCCTCTTTCTCCTGTTTTCTCCTCGTTTCTCATGTTTTCTCCTGTTTTCTCCTCTTTTATCCTCTTTTCTCCTCGTTTCTCATGTTTTCTCCTGTTTTCTCTTCTTTTCTCCTCTTTTCTTGAGTTTTCTCCTCTTTTCTCCTCTTTTCTCCTGTTTTCTGCGCTTTTCTCCTGTTTTTCTTCTCTTTTCTCCTCTTTTCACCTCTTTTCTACTCTTTTGCCGTCTTTTCTCCGCTTTTCTCCTGTTTTCTCATCTTTCTCCACTTTTCTCCAATTTTCACCTGTTTTCTGCTCTTTTCTCCTCTTTCTCCTCTTTTCTCCTCTTTTCCCCTGTTTTCTACTGTTTTCTCCTCTTTTCTCCTGTTTTCTACTCTTTTCTCCTCTTTCTCCTCTTTTCTCCCCTTTTCTCCTGTTTTCTCCTCTTTTCTCTTCCTTTCTCCTTTCACCTATTTTATCCTCTTTCTACTCTTTTCTCCTCTTTACTCGTCTTTGCTCCTCTTTCTCCTCTTTCCAACTGTTAACTCCTCTTTTTTCCTGTTTTCTCCTCTTTTATCCTCTTTTCTCCTGTTTCTCCTCTTTTCTCCAGTTTTCACCTCCTTTCTCCTGTTTTCTCCTGTTTTTAACTCTTTTCTACTGTTCTCTCGTGTTTTCTCCTCTTTTCTTGAGTTTTCTCCTCTTTTGTCCACTTTTCTGCTGTTTTCCCCTCTTTTCTCCTGTTTTCTCCAGTTTTCTGCACTTTTCTCCTCTTTTCCCGTTTTCTGCTCTTTTCTCTTGTTTTCTCCTCTTTTATCCTCTTTTCTCCTGCTTTTCCTGTTAACTCCTGTTTTCTCCTGTTTTCTTCTCTTTTCTTCTTTTTTCTCCTCTTTCTCCACTTTTCTCCTGTTTGCTCCTGTTATTTCTTCTTTTCTCCTCTTTTCTCCTGTATTCTCCTCTTTTCTCCTCTTTCTCCTCTTTTCTCCTCTTTCTCCTCTTTTCTCCTGTTTACTCTGCATTTCTTCTGTTTTCTCCTCTTTTCTCCTGGTTCCTGCTCTTTTCTCCTGTTTTCTCCTCTTTTATCCTCTTTTATCCTGTTTTCTTCTCTTTCCTTCTCTTCTCACCTCTTTTTTACTCTTTTGCCGACTTTACTCCACTTTTCTCCTGTTTTCTCATCTTTTCTCCACTTTTCTCCAATTTTCTCCTGTTTTCTGCTCTTTTATCCTCTTTTCTCCTGTTTCTCCTCTTTTATCCTCTTTTCTACTCTTTTCTCCTCTTTCTCCTCTTTTCTCCCCTTTTCTCCTGTTTTCTCCTCTTTTCTCTTCCTTTCTCCTTTCACCTATTTTATCCTCTTTCTACTCTTTTCTCCTCTTTACTCGTCTTTTCTCCTCTTTCTCCTCTTTCCAACTGTTAACTCCTCTTTTTTCCTGTTTTCTCCTCTTTTATCCTCTTTTCTCCTGTTTCTCCTCTTTTCTCCAGTTTTCACCTCCTTTCTCCTGTTTTTAACTCTTTTCTACTGTTCTCTCGTGTTTACTCCTCTTTTCTTGAGTTTTCTCCTCTTTTGTCCACTTTTCTGCTGTTTTCCCCTCTTTTCTCCTGTTTTCTCCAGTTTTCTGCACTTTTCTCCTCTTTTCCCGTTTTCTGCTCTTTTCTCTTGTTTTCTCCTCTTTTATCCTCTTTTCTCCTGCTTTTCCTGTTAACTCCTGTTTTCTCCTGTTTTCTTCTCTTTTCTTCTTTTTTCTCCTCTTTCTCCACCTTTCTCCTGTTTGCTCCTGTTATTTCTTGTTTTCTCCTCTTTTCTCCTGTATTCTCCTCTTTTCTCCTCTTTCTCCTCTTTTCTCCTCTTTCTCCTCTTTTCTCCTGTTTACTCTGCATTTCTCCTGTTTTCTCCTCTTTTCTCCTGGTTCCTGCTCTTTTCTCCTGTCTTCTCCTCTTTTATCCTCTTTTATCCTGTTTTCTTCTCTTTCCTTCTCTTCTCACCTCTTTTTTACTCTTTTGCCGACTTTACTCCACTTTTCTCCTGTTTTCTCATCTTTTCTCCACTTTTCTCCAATTTTCTCCTGTTTTCTCCTCTTTTATCCTCTTTTCTCCTGTTTCTCCTCTTTTATCCTCTTTTCTCCTCTTTTCTCCTCTTTTCTGTGCTTTTCTCCTGTTTTTTTCTTTTTTCTCCTCTTTTCACCTCTTTTCTACTCTTTTGCCGTCTTTTCTCCTCTTTCTCCTCTTTTCTCCTGTTTTCTACTGTTTTCTCCTCTTTTCTCCTGTTTTCTCCTCTTTTATCCTCTTTTCTCCTGTTTCTCCTCTTTTCTCCTCTTTTCTCCACTTTTCTCCTGTTTTGCCTGTTTTCTCCTCTTTTTTCCTGTTTTCTTCTCTTTTCTTCTCTTTTCTCCTCTTTCTCTTCTTTCCTCCTGTTAACTCCTCTTTTCTCTTCTTTTATTCTCTTTTCTTCTCTTTTCTCCTCTTTCTCCTCTTTTCTCCTGTTTACTCCTGTTATTTCTTGTTTTCTCCTCTTTTCTCTTGTATTCTCCTCTTTTCTCCTCTTTCTCCTCTTTTCTCCTGTTTACTCCTGTTATTTCTTGTTTTCTCCTCTTTTCTCCTGTATTCTACTCTTTTCTCTTCTTTTCTCTTCTTTTCTCCTCTTCTCGCCTCTTTTCTCCTCTTTCACCTCTTTTCTCCTCTTTCTCCTCTTCTCCTGTTTACTCCACTTTTCTCCTTTTTTCTCCTCTTTTGTCCTCTTTTCTCCACTTTTATCCTGTTTTCTCCTCTTTTCTCCTGTTTCCCCCCTTTTCTCCAGTTTTCTCCTCCTTTCTCCTGTTTTCTCCTGTTTCTCCTCTTTTCTCCTCATTTCTCCTGTTTTCTCCTCTTATCTTCTGTTATCTACTCTTTTCTCCTCTTTTCTCTTCCTTTCTCCTATTTTATCCTCTTTGTACTCTTTCTCCTCTTTACTCGTCTTTTCTCCTCTTTCTCCTCTTTCCAACTGTTAACTCCTCTTTTCTCCTGTTTCGCCTCTTTTCTCCTGTTTTCTGCACTTATCTCCTCTTTTCTCCACGTTTCTCCTGTTTTCTACTCTTTTATCCTCTTTTCTCCTCTTTCTCCTCTATTCTCCTCTTTTCTCCTGTTTTCTCCTCTTTTCTTCTGTTATCTACTCTTTTCTCTTCTTTTCTCTTCCTTTCTCCTTTCTCCTATTTTATCCTCTTTCTACTCTTTTCTCCTGTTTTCTCCTCTTCTCCTCTTTTCTCCTCGTTTCTCATGTTTTCTCCTGTTTTCTCCTCTTTTATCCTCTTTTTTCCTCGTTTCTCATGTTTTCTCCTGTTTTCTCTTCTTTTCTCCTCTTTTCTTGAGTTTTCTCCTCTTTTCTCCTCTTTTCTCCTGGTTTCTGCGCTTTTCTCCTGTTTTCTTCTCTTTTCTCCTCTTTTCACCTCTTTTCTACTCTTTTGCCGTCTTTTCTCCGCTTTTCTCCTGTTTTCTCATCTTTTCTCCACTTTTCTCCTGTTTTCTCCTCTTTTCTCCTCTTTTCTCCACTTTTGTCCTGTTTTCTCCTCTTTCACCTCTTTTCTCCTCTTTCTCCTCTTTTCTCCACTTTTATCCTGTTTTCTCCTCTTTCACCTCATTTCTCCTCTTTCTCCTGTTTTCTCCTGTTTACTCCACTTTTCTCCTGTTTTCTCCTGTTTTCTCCTCTTTTCTCCACTTTATCCTGTTTTCCTCCTCTTTCTCCTGTTTCCCCCCTTTTCTCCAGTTTTCTCCTCCTTTCTCCTGTTTTCTCCTGTTTCTCCTCTTTTCTCCTCTTTTCTCCTCTTTCTACTCTTTTCTCCTCTTTTCTCCTGTTTTCTCCTCTTATCTTCTGTTATCTACGCTTTTCTCCTCTTTTCTCTTCCTTTCTCCTTTCTCCTATTTTATCCTCTTTCAACTCTTTTCTCCTCTTTTCTCCTCTTTCTCCTCTTTTCTCCTCTTTTCTCCTGTTTTCTCCTCATTTCTTCTGTTATCTACTCTTTTCTCCTCTTATCTCTTCCTTTCTCCTTTCTCCTATTTTATCCTCTTTCTACTCTTTTCTCCTCTTTTCTCCTCTTTCTACTCTTTTCTCCTCGTTTCTCATGTTTTCTCCTGTTTTCTACTCTTTTATCCTCTTTTCTCCTCGTTTCTCATGTTTTCTCCTGTTTTCTCTTCTTTTCTCCTCTTTTCTTGAGTTTTCTCCTCTTTTCTCCTGTTTTCTGCGCTTTTCTCCTGTTGTCTTCTCTTTTCACATCTTTTCTACTCTTTTGCCATCTTTTCTCCGCTTTTCTCCTGTTTTCTCATCTTTTCTCCACTTTTCTCCAATTTCCACCTGTTTTCTCCTCTTTTCTCCTGTTTCTCCACTTTTCTCCTCTTTTCTCCTGTTTTCTACTGTTTTCTCCTCTTTTCTCCTGTTTTCTCCTCTTTTATCCTCTTTTCTCCTGTTTCTCCTCTTTTCCCCCTCTTTTCTCCACTTTTCTCCTGTTTTTCCTGTTTTCTCCTCTTTTTTCCTGTTTTCTTCTCTTTTCTTCTCTTTTCTCCGCTTTCTCCTCTTTCCTCCTGTTAACTCCCCTTTTCTCCTGTTTTATTCTCTTTTCTTCTCTTTTCTCCTCTTTCTCCTCTTTTCTCCTGTTTACTCCTGTTATTTCTTGTTTTCTCCTCTTTTCTCCTGTATTCTACTCTTTCTCTTCTTTTCTCTTCTTTTCTCCTCTTCTCGCCTCTTTTCTCCTCTTTCACCTATTTTCTCCTCTTTCTCCTCTTCTCCTGTTTACTCCACTTTTCTCCTTTTTTCTCCTCTTTTGTCCTCTTTTCTCCACTTTTATCCTGTTTTTTCCTCTTTTCTCCTGTTTCCCCCCTTTTCTCCAGTTTTCTCCTCCTTTCTCCTGTTTTCTCCTCTTATCTTCTGTTATCTACTCTTTTCTCCTCTTTTCTCTTCCTTTCTCCTTTCTCCTATTTTATCCTCTTTGTACTCTTTTCTCCTCTTTACTCGTCTTTTCTCCTCTTTCTCCTCTTTCCAACTGTTAACTCCTCTTTTCTCCTGTTTCTCCTCTTTTCTCCTGTTTTCTGCACTTTTCTCCTCTTTTCTCCTGTTTTCTACACTTTTATCCTGTTTTCTCCCTCTTTCTCCTCTTTTCTCCTCTTTTCTCCTGTTTTCTCCTCTTTTCTTCTGTTATCTACTCTTTTCTCCTCTTTTCTCTTCCTTTCTCCATTCTCCTATTTTATCCTCTTTGTACTCTTTTCTCCTCTTTACTCGTCTTTTCTCCTCTTTCTCCTCTTTCCAACTGTTAACACCTCTTTTCTCCTCTTTCGCCTCTTTTCTCCTCTTTTCTCCTGTTTTCTCCTCTTTTCTTCTGTTATCTACTCTTTTCTCCTCTTTTCTCTTCCTTTCTCCTTTCTCCTATTTTATCCTCTTTCTCCTCTTTCCAACTGTTAACACCTCTTTTCTCCTCTTTCGCCTCTTTTCTCCTCTTTTCTCCTGTTTTCTCCTCTTTCTCCTGTTTTCTCCTCGTTTCTCATGTTTTCTCCTGTTTTCTCCTCTTTTATCCTCTTTTCTCCTCGTTTCTCATGTTTTCTCCTGTTTTCTCTTCTTTTCTCCTCTTTTCTTGAGTTTTCTCCTCTTTTCTCCTCTTTTCTCCTGTTTTCTGCGCTTTTCTCCTGTTTTCTTCTCTTTTCTCCTCTTTTCACCTCTTTTCTACTCTTTTGCCGTCTTTTCTCCGCTTTTCTCCTGTTTTCTCATCTTTTCTCCACTTTTCTCCAATTTTCACCTGTTTTCTGCTCTTTTCCTCCTCTTTCTCCTCTTTTCTCCTCTTTTCTCCTGTTTTCTACTGTTTTCTCCTCTTTTCTCCTGTTTTCTCCTCTTTTATCCTCTTTTCTCCTGTTTCTCCTCTTTCTCCTCTTTTCTCCACTTTTCTCCTCTTTTTCCTGTTTTCTCCTCTTTTTTCCTGTTTTCTTCTCTTTTCTTCTCTTTTCTCCTCTTTCTCCTCTTTCCTCCTGTTAACTCCTCTTTTCTCCTGTTTTATTCTCTTTTCTTCTCTTTTCTCCTCTTTCTCCTCTTTTCTCCTGTTTACTCCTGTTATTTCTTGTTTTCTCCTCTTTTCTCTTGTATTCTCCTCTTTTCTCCTCTTTCTCCTCTTTTCTCCTGTTTACTCCTGTTATTTCTTGTTTTCTCCTCTTTTCTCCTGTATTCTACTCTTTTCTCTTCTTTTCTCTTCTTTTCTCCTCTTCTCGCCTCTTTTCTCCTCTTTCTCCTCTTCTCCTGTTTACTCCACTTTTCTCCTTTTTTCTCCTCTTTTGTCCTCTTTTCTCCACTTTTATCCTGTTTTCTCCTCTTTTCTCCTGTTTCCCCGCTTTTCTCCAGTTTTCTCCTCCTTTCTCCTGTTTTCTCCTGTTTCTCCTCTTTTCTCCTCTTTTCTCCTGTTTTCTCCTCTTTATCTTCTGTTATCTACTCTTTTCTCCTCTTTACTCGTCTTTTCTCCTCTTTCTCCTCTTTCCAACTGTTAACTCCTCTTTTCTCCTGTTTCTCCTCTTTTCTCCTGTTTTCTGCACTTATCTCCTCTTTTCTCCACGTTTCTCCTGTTTTCTACTCTTTTATCCTCTTTTCTCCTCTTTCTCCTCTTTTCTCCTCTTTTCTCCTGTTTTCTCCTCTTTTCTTCTGTTATCTACTCTTTTCTCCTCTTTTCTCTTCCTTTCTCCTTTATCCTATTTTATCCTCTTTCTACTCTTTTCTCCTCTTTTCTCCTCTTTCTCCTCTTTTCTCCTCGTTTCTCATGTTTTCTCCTGTTTTCTCCTCTTTTATCCTCTTTTCTCCTCGTTTCTCATGTTTTCTCCTCTTTTCTCTTCTTTTCTCCTCTTTTCTTGAGTTTTCTCCTCTTTTCTCCTCTTTTCTCCTGTTTTCTGCGCTTTTCTCCAGTTTTCTTCTCTTTTCTCCTCTTTTCACCTCTTTTCTACTCTTTTGCCGTCTTTTCTCCGCTTTTCTCCTGTTTTCTCATCTTTTCTCCACTTTTCTCCAATTTTCACCTGTTTTCTGCTCTTTTCTCCTCTTTCTCCTCTTTTCTCCTCTTTTCTCCTGTTTTCTACTGTTTTCTCCTCTTTTCTCCTGTTTTCTACTCTTTTCTCCTCTTTCTCCTCTTTTCTCCCCTTTTCTCCTCTTTTGTCCTCTTTTCTCCACTTTTATCCTGTTTTCTCCTCTTTTCTCCTGTTTCCCCCTTTTCTCCAGTTTTCTCCTCCTTTCTCCTGTTTTCTCCTGTTTCTCCTCTTTTCTCCTCTTTTCTCCTGTTTTCTCCTCTTATCTTCTGTTATCTACTCTTTTCTCTTCTTTTCTCTTCTTTTCTCCTCTTCTCGCCTCTTTTCTCCTCTTTCTCCTCTTCTTCTGTTTACTCCACTTTTCTCCTTTTTTCTCCTCTTTTGTCCTCTTTTCTCCACTTTTATCCTGTTTTCTCCTCTTTTCTCCTGTTTCCCCCCTTTTCTCCAGTTTTCTCCTCCTTTCTCCTGTTTTCTCCTGTTTCTCCTCTTTTCTCCTCTTTTCTCCTCTTTTCTCCTCTTATCTTCTGTTATCTACTCTTTTCTCCTCTTTTCTCTTCCTTTCTCCTTTCTCCTATTTTATCCTCTTTGTACTCTTTTCTCCTCTTTCCTCGTCTTTTCTCCTCTTTCTCCTCTTTCCAACTGTTAACTCCTCTTTTCTCCTTTTTCTCCTCTTTTCTCCTGTTTTCTGCACTTATCTCCTCTTTTCTCCACGTTTCTCCTGTTTTCTGCTCTTTTATCCTCTTTTCTCCTCTTTCTCCTCTTTTCTCCTCTTTTCTCCTCTTTTCTTCTGTTATCTACTCTTTTCTCCTCTTTTCTCTTCCTTTCTCCTTTATCCTATTTTATCCTCTTTCTACTCTTTTCTCCTCTTTTCTCCTCGTTTCTCATGTTTTCTCCTGTTTTCTCCTGTTTTATCCTCTTTTCTCCTCGTTTCTCATGTTTTCTCCCCTTTTCTCTTCTTTTCTCCTCTTTTCTTGAGTTTTCTCCTCTTTTCTCCTCTTTTCTCCTGTTTTCTGCGCTTTTCTCCTGTTTTCTTCTCTTTTCTCCTCTTTTCACCTCTTTTCTACTCTTTTGCCGTCTTTTCTCTGCTTTTCTCCTGTTTTCTCATCTTTTCTCCACTTTTCTCCAATTTTCACCTGTTTCTGCTCTTTTCTCCTCTTTCTCCTCTTTTCTCCTCTTTTCTACTGTTTTCTCCTCTTTTCTCCTGTTTTCTACTCTTTTCTCCTCTTTCTCCTCTTTTCTCCCCTTCTCTCCTGTTTTCACCTCTTTTCTCTTCCTTTCTCCTTTCACCTATTTTATCCTCTTTCTACTCTTTTCTCCTCTTTACTCGTCTTTTCTCCTCTTTCTCCTCTTTCCAACTGTTAACTCCTCTTTTTTCCTGTTTTCTCCTCTTTTATCCTCTTTTCTCCTGTTTTCTCCTCTTTTCTTCTGTTATCTACTCTTTTCTCCTCTTTTATCCTGTTTTCTACACTTTTATCCTGTTTTCTCCTCTTTCTCCTCTTTTCTCCTCTTTTCTCCTGTTTTCTCCTCTTTTCTTCTGTTAACTACTCTTTTCTCCTCTTTTCTCTTCCTTTCTCCTTTCTCCTATTTTATCCTCTTTGTACTCTTTTCTCCTCTTTCCTCGTCTTTTCTCCTCTTTCTCCTCTTTCCAACTGTTAACTCCTCTTTTCTCCTCTTTTCTTCTGTTATCTACTCTTTTCTCCTCTTTTCTCTTCCTTTCTCCTTTCTCCTATTTTATCCTCTTTCTCCTCTTTCCAACTGTTAACACCTCTTTTCTCCTCTTTCGCCTCTTTTCTCCTCTTTTCTCCTGTTTTCTCCTCTTTCTCCTCTTTTCTCCTCGTTTCTCATGTTTTCTCCTGTTTTCTCCTCTTTTATCCTCTTTTCTCCTCGTTTCTCATGTTTTCTCCTGTTTTCTCTTCTTTTCTCCTCTTTTCTTGAGTTTTCTCCTCTTTTCTCCTGTTTTCTGCGCTTTTCTCCAGTTTTCTTCTCTTTTCTCCTCTTTTCACCTCTTTTCTACTCTTTTGCCGTCTTTTCTCCGCTTTTCTCCTGTTTTCTCATCTTTTCTCCACTTTTCTCCAATTTTCACCTGTTTTCTGCTCTTTTCTCCTCTTTCTCCTCTTTTCTCCTCTTTTCTCCTGTTTTCTACTGTTTTCTCCTCTTTTCTCCTGTTTTCTCCTCTTTTATCCTCTTTTCTCCTGTTTCTCCTCTTTTCTCCTCTTTTCTCCACTTTTCTCCTCTTTTTCCTGTTTTCTCCTCTTTTTTCCTGTTTTCTTCTCTTTTCTTCTCTTTTCTCCTCTTTCTCCTCTTCCCTCCTGTTAACTCCTCTTTTCTCCTGTTTTATTCTCTTTTCTTCTCTTTTCTCCTCTTTCTCCTCTTTTCTCCTGTTTTCTCCTCTTTTCTTCTGTTATCTACTCTTTTCTCCTCTTTTCTCTTCCTTTCTCCTTTATCCTATTTTATCCTCTTTCTACTCTTTTCTCCTCTTTTCTCCTCGTTTCTCATGTTTTCTCCTGTTTTCTCCTCTTTTATCCTCTTTTCTCCTCGTTTCTCATGTTTTCTCCCCTTTTCTCTTCTTTTCTCCTCTTTTCTTGAGTTTTCTCCTCTTTTCTCCTCTTTTCTCCTGTTTTCTGCGCTTTTCTCCTGTTTTCTTCTCTTTTCTCCTCTTTTCACCTCTTTTCTACTCTTTTGCCGTCTTTTCTCTGCTTTTCTCCTGTTTTCTCATCTTTTCTCCACTTTTCTCCAATTTTCACCTGTTTCTGCTCTTTTCTCCTCTTTCTCCTCTTTTCTCCTCTTTTCTCCTGTTTTCTACTGTTTTCTCCTCTTTTCTCCTGTTTTCTACTCTTTTCTCCTCTTTCTCCTCTTTTCTCCCCTTTTCTCCTGTTTTCACCTCTTTTCTCTTCCTTTCTCCTTTCACCTATTTTATCCTCTTTCTACTCTTTTCTCCTCTTTACTCGTCTTTTCTCCTCTTTCTCCTCTTTCCAACTGTTAACTCCTCTTTTTTCCTGTTTTCTCCTCTTTTATCCTCTTTTCTCCTGTTTTCTCCTCTTTTCTTCTGTTATCTACTCTTTTCTCCTCTTTTATCCTGTTTTCTACACTTTTATCCTGTTTTCTCCTCTTTCTCCTCTTTTCTCCTCTTTTCTCCTGTTTTCTCCTCTTTTCTTCTGTTAACTACTCTTTTCTCCTCTTTTCTCTTCCTTTCTCCTTTCTCCTATTTTATCCTCTTTGTACTCTTTTCTCCTCTTTACTCGTCTTTTCTCCTCTTTCTCCTCTTTTCTCCTCTTTTCTCCTGTTTTCTCCTCTTTTCTTCTGTTATCTACTCTTTTCTCCTCTTTTCTCTTCCTTTCTCCTTTCTCCTATTTTATCCTCTTTCTCCTCTTTCCAACTGTTAACACCTCTTTTCTCCTCTTTCGCCTCTTTTCTCCTCTTTTCTCCTGTTTTCTCCTCTTTCTCCTCTTTTCTCCTCGTTTCTCATGTTTTCTCCTGTTTTCTCCTCTTTTATCCTCTTTTCTCCTCGTTTCTCATGTTTTCTCCTGTTTTCTCTTCTTTTCTCCTCTTTTCTTGAGTTTTCTCCTCTTTTCTCCTCTTTTCTCCTGTTTTCTGCACTTTTCTCCAGTTTTCTTCTCTTTTCTCCTCTTTTCACCTCTTTTCTACTCTTTTGCCGTCTTTTCTCCGCTTTTCTCCTGTTTTCTCATCTTTTCTCCACTTTTCTCCAATTTTCACCTGTTTTCTGCTCTTTTCTCCTCTTTCTCCTCTTTTCTCCTCTTTTCTCCTGTTTTCTACTGTTTTCTCCTCTTTTCTCCTGTTTTCTCCTCTTTTATCCTCTTTTCTCCTGTTTCTCCTCTTTTCTCCTCTTTTCTCCACTTTTCTCCTCTTTTTCCTGTTTTCTCCTCTTTTTTCCTGTTTTCTTCTCTTTTCTTCTCTTTTCTCCTCTTTCTCCTCTTCCCTCCTGTTAACTCCTCTTTTCTCCTGTTTTATTCTCTTTTCTTCTCTTTTCTCCTCTTTCTCCTCTTTTCTCCTGTTTTCTCCTCTTTTCTTCTGTTATCTACTCTTTTCTCCTCTTTTCTCTTCCTTTCTCCTTTATCCTATTTTATCCTCTTTCTACTCTTTTCTCCTCTTTTCTCCTCGTTTCTCATGTTTTCTCCTGTTTTCTCCTCTTTTATCCTCTTTTCTCCTCGTTTCTCATGTTTTCTCCCCTTTTCTCTTCTTTTCTCCTCTTTTCTTGAGTTTTCTCCTCTTTTCTCCTGTTTTCTGCGCTTTTCTCCTGTTTTCTTCTCTTTTCTCCTCTTTTCACCTCTTTTCTACTCTTTTGCCGTCTTTTCTCTGCTTTTCTCCTGTTTTCTCATCTTTTCTCCACTTTTCTCCAATTTTCACCTGTTTCTGCTCTTTTCTCCTCTTTCTCCTCTTTTCTCCTCTTTTCTCCTGTTTTCTACTGTTTTCTCCTCTTTTCTCCTGTTTTCTACTCTTTTCTCCTCTTTCTCCTCTTTTCTCCCCTTTTCTCCTGTTTTCACCTCTTTTCTCTTCCTTTCTCCTTTCACCTATTTTATCCTCTTTCTACTCTTTTCTCCTCTTTACTCGTCTTTTCTCCTCTTTCTCCTCTTTCCAACTGTTAACTCCTCTTTTTTCCTGTTTTCTCCTCTTTTATCCTCTTTTCTCCTGTTTTCTCCTCTTTTCTTCTGTTATCTACTCTTTTCTCCTCTTTTATCCTGTTTTCTACACTTTTATCCTGTTTTCTCCTCTTTCTCCTCTTTTCTCCTCTTTTCTCCTGTTTTCTCCTCTTTTCTTCTGTTAACTACTCTTTTCTCCTCTTTTCTCTTCCTTTCTCCTTTCTCCTATTTTATCCTCTTTGTACTCTTTTCTCCTCTTTACTCGTCTTTTCTCCTCTTTCTCCTCTTTTCTCCTCTTTTCTCCTGTTTTCTCCTCTTTTCTTCTGTTATCTACTCTTTTCTCCTCTTTTCTCTTCCTTTCTCCTTTCTCCTATTTTATCCTCTTTCTCCTCTTTCCAACTGTTAACACCTCTTTTCTCCTCTTTCGCCTCTTTTCTCCTCTTTTCTCCTGTTTTCTCCTCTTTCTCCTCTTTTCTCCTCGTTTCTCATGTTTTCTCCTGTTTTCTCCTCTTTTATCCTCTTTTCTCCTCGTTTCTCACGTTTTCTCCTGTTTTCTCTTCTTTTCTCCTCTTTTCTTGAGTTTTCTCCTCTTTTCTCCTCTTTTCTCCTGTTTTCTGCGCTTTTCTCCAGTTTTCTTCTCTTTTCTCCTCTTTTCACCTCTTTTCTACTCTTTTGCCGTCTTTTCTCCGCTTTTCTCCTGTTTTCTCATCTTTTCTCCACTTTTCTCCAATTTTCACCTGTTTTCTGCTCTTTTCTCCTCTTTCTCCTCTTTTCTCCTCTTTTCTCCTGTTTTCTACTGTTTTCTCCTCTTTTCTCCTGTTTTCTCCTCGTTTATCCTCTTTTCTCCTGTTTCTCCTCTTTTCTCCTCTTTTCTCCACTTTTCTCCTCTTTTTCCTGTTTTCTCCTCTTTTTTCCTGTTTTCTTCTCTTTTCTTCTCTTTTCTCCTCTTTCTCCTCTTTCCTCCTGTTAACTCCTCTTTTCTCCTGTTTTATTCTCTTTTCTTCTCTTTTCTCCTCTTTCTCCTCTTTTCTCCTGTTTACTCCTGTTATTTCTTGTTTTCTCCTCTTTTCTCTTGTATTCTCCTCTTTTCTCCTCTTTCTCCTCTTTTCTCCTGTTTACTCCTGTTATTTCTTGTTTTCTCCTCTTTTCTCCTGTATTCTACTCTTTTCTCTTCTTTTCTCTTCTTTTCTCCTCTTCTCGCCTCTTTTCTCCTCTTTCTCCTCTTCTCCTGTTTACTCCACTTTTCTCCTTTTTTCTCCTCTTTTGTCCTCTTTTCTCCACTTTTATCCTGTTTTCTCCTCTTTTCTCCTGTTTCCCCCCTTTTCTCCAGTTTTCTCCTCCTTTCTCCTGTTTTCTCCTGTTTCTCCTCTTTTCTCCTCTTTTCTCCTCTTTTCTCCTCTTATCTTCTGTTATCTACTCTTTTCTCCTCTTTTCTCTTCCTTTCTCCTTTCTCCTATTTTATCCTCTTTGTACTCTTTTCTCCTCTTTCCTCGTCTTTTCTCCTCTTTCTCCTCTTTCCAACTGTTAACTCCTCTTTTCTCCTGTTTCTCCTCTTTTCTCCTGTTTTCTGCACTTATCTCCTCTTTTCTCCACGTTTCTCCTGTTTTCTACTCTTTTATCCTCTTTTCTCCTCTTTCTCCTCTTTTCTCCTGTTTTCTCCTCTTTTCTTCTGTTATCTACTCTTTTCTCCTCTTTTCTCTTCCTTTCTCCTTTATCCTATTTTATCCTCTTTCTACTCTTTTCTCCTCTTTTCTCCTCGTTTCTCATGTTTTCTCCTGTTTTCTCCTCTTTTATCCTCTTTTCTCCTCGTTTCTCATGTTTTCTCCTCTTTTCTCTTCTTTTCTCCTCTTTTCTTGAGTTTTCTCCTCTTTTCTCCTCTTTTCTCCTGTTTTCTGCGCTTTTCTCCAGTTTTCTTCTCTTTTCTCCTCTTTTCACCTCTTTTCTACTCTTTTGCCGTCTTTTCTCCGCTTTTCTCCTGTTTTCTCATCTTTTCTCCACTTTTCTCCAATTTTCACCTGTTTTCTGCTCTTTTCTCGTCTTTCTCCTCTTTTCTCCTCTTTTCTCCTGTTTTCTACTGTTTTCTCCTCTTTTCTCCTGTTTTCTACTCTTTTCTCCTCTTTCTCCTCTTTTCTCCCCTTTTCTCCTCTTTTGTCCTCTTTTCTCCACATTTATCCTGTTTTCTCCTCTTTTCTCCTGTTTCCCCCCTTTTCTCCAGTTTTCTCCTCCTTTCTCCTGTTTTCTCCTGTTTCTCCTCTTTTCTCCTCTTTTCTCCTCTTATCTTCTGTTATCTACTCTTTTCTCCTCTTTTCTCTTCCTTTCACCTTTCTCCTATTTTATCCTCTTTGTACTCTTTTCTCCTCTTTCCTCGTCTTTTCTCCTCTTTCTCCTCTTTCCAACTGTTAACTCCTCTTTTCTCCTGTTTCTCCTCTTTTCTCCTGTTTTCTGCACTTATCTCCTCTTTTCTCCACGTTTCTCCTGTTTTCTACTCTTTTATCCTCTTTTCTCCTCTTTCTCCTCTTTTCTCCTCTTTTCTCCTGTTTTCTCCTCTTTTCTTCTGTTATCTACTCTTTTCTCCTCTTTTCTCTTCCTTTCTCCTTTATCCTATTTTATCCTCTTTCTCCTCTTTTCTCCTCTTTTCTCCTCTTTCTCCTCTTTTCTCCTCGTTTCTCATGTTTTCTCCTGTTTTCTCCTCTTTTATCCTCTTTTCTCCTCGTTTCTCATGTTTTCTCCTCTTTTCTCTTCTTTTCTCCTCTTTTCTTGAGTTTTCTCCTCTTTTCTCCTCTTTTCTCCTGTTTTCTGCGCTTTTCTCCTGTTTTCTTCTCTTTTCTCCTCTTTTCACCTCTTTTCTACTCTTTTGCCGTCTTTTCTCCGCTTTTCTCCTGTTTTCTCATCTTTTCTCCACTTTTCTCCTGTTTTCTCCTCTTTTCTCCACTTTTATCCTGTTTTCTCCTCTTTCACCTCTTTTCTCCTCTTTCTCCTCTTTTCTCCTGTTTTCTCCACTTTTCTCCTGTTTTCTCCTCTTTTATCCTCTTTCTCCTGTTTCTCCTCTTTTCTCCTCTTTTCTCCACTTTTCTCCTGTTTTTCCTGTTTTCTCCTCTTTTTTCCTGTTTTCTTCTCTTTTCTTCTCTTTTCTCCTCTTTCTCCTCTTTTCTCCTGTTTTCTCCTCTTTTCTTCTGTTATCTACTCTTTTCTCCTCTTTTCTCTTCCTTTCTCCTTTATCCTATTTTATCCTCTTTCTACTCTTTTCTCCTCTTTTCTCCTCGTTTCTCATGTTTTCTCCTGTTTTCTCCTCTTTTATCCTCTTTTCTCCTCGTTTCTCATGTTTTCTCCTCTTTTCTCTTCTTTTCTCCTCTTTCTTGAGTTTTCTCCTCTTTTCTCCTCTTTTCTCCTGTTTTCTGCGCTTTTCTCCAGTTTTCTTCTCTTTTCTCCTCTTTTCACCTCTTTTCTACTCTTTTGCCGTCTTTTCTCCGCTTTTCTCCTGTTTTCTCATCTTTTCTCCACTTTTCTCCAATTTTCACCTGTTTTCTGCTCTTTTCTCGTCTTTCTCCTCTTTTCTCCTCTTTTCTCCTGTTTTCTACTGTTTTCTCCTCTTTTCTCCTGTTTTCTACTCTTTTCTCCTCTTTCTCCTCTTTTCTCCCCTTTTCTCCTCTTTTCTCCACATTTATCCTGTTTTCTCCTCTTTTCTCCTGTTTCCCCCCTTTTCTCCAGTTTTCTCCTCCTTTCTCTGTTTTCTCTGTTTCTCCTCTTTCTCCTCTTTTCTCCTCTTTTCTCCTCTTTTCTCCTCTTATCTTCTGTTATCTACTCTTTTCTCCTCTTTTCTCTTCCTTTCACCTTTCTCCTATTTTATCCTCTTTGTACTCTTTACTCCTCTTTCCTCGTCTTTTCTCCTCTTTCTCCTCTTTCCAACTGTTAACTCCTCTTTTCTCCTGTTTCTCCTCTTTTCTCCTGTTTTCTGCACTTATCTCCTCTTTTCTCCACGTTTCTCCTGTTTTCTACTCTTTTATCCTCTTTTCTCCTCTTTCTCCTCTTTTCTCCTCTTTTCTCCTGTTTTCTCCACTTTTCTTCTGTTATCTACTCTTTTCTCCTCTTTTCTCTTCCTTTCTCCTTTATCCTATTTTATCCTCTTTCTACTCATTTCTGCTCTTTTCTCCTCTTTCTCCTCTTTTCTCCCCTTTTCTCCTGTTTTCTACTGTTTTCTCCTCTTTTCTCCTGTTTTCTACTCTTTTCTCCTCTTTCTCCTCTTTTCTCCCCTTTTCTCCTGTTTTCTCCTCTTTTCTCTTCCTTTCTCCTTTCACCTATTTTATCCTCTTTCTACTCTTTTCTCCTCTTTACTCGTCTTTTCTCCTCTTTCTCCTCTTTCCAACTGTTAACTCCTCTTTTTTCCTGTTTTCTCCTCTTTTATCCTCTTTTCTCCTGTTTTCTGCGCTTTTCTCCAGTTTTCTTCTTTTCTCCTCTTTTCACCTCTTTTCTACTCTTTTGCCGTCTTTTCTCCGCTTTTCTCCTGTTTTCTCATCTTTTCTCCACTTTTCTCCAATTTTCACCTGTTTTCTGCTCTTTTCTCGTCTTTCTCCTCTTTTCTCCTCTTTTCTCCTGTTTTCTACTGTTTTCTCCTCTTTTCTCCTGTTTTCTACTCTTTTCTCCTCTTTCTCCTCTTTTCTCCCCTTTTCTCCTCTTTTGTCCTCTTTTCTCCACATTTATCCTGTTTTCTCCTCTTTTCTCCTGTTTCCCCCCTTTTCTCCAGTTTTCTCCTCCTTTCTCCTGTTTTCTCCTGTTTCTCCTCTTTTCTCCTCTTTTCTCCTCTTTTCTCCTCTTATCTTCTGTTATCTACTCTTTTCTCCTCTTTTCTCTTCCTTTCACCTTTCTCTATTTTATCCTCTTTGTACTCTTTTCTCCTCTTTCCTCGTCTTTTCTCCTCTTTCTCCTCTTTCCAACTGTTAACTCCTCTTTTCTCCTGTTTCTCCTCTTTTCTCCTGTTTTCTGCACTTATCTCCTCTTTTCTCCACGTTTCTCCTGTTTTCTACTCTTTTATCCTCTTTTCTCCTCTTTCTCCTCTTTTCTCCTCTTTTCTCCTGTTTTCTCCTCTTTTCTTCTGTTATCTACTCTTTTCTCCTCTTTTCTCTTCCTTTCTCCTTTATCCTATTTTATCCTCTTTCTCCTCTTTTCTCCTCTTTTCTCCTCTTTCTCCCTCTTTTCTCCTCGTTTCTCATGTTTTCTCCTGTTTTCTCCTCTTTTATCCTCTTTTCTCTCGTTTCTCATGTTTTCTCCTCTTTTCTCTTCTTTTCTCCTCTTTTCTTGAGTTTTCTCCTCTTTTCTCCTCTTTTCTCCTGTTTCTGCGCTTTTCTCCTGTTTTCTTCTCTTTTCTCCTCTTTTCACCTCTTTTCTACTCTTTTGCCGTCTTTTCTCCGCTTTTCTCCTGTTTTCTCATCTTTTCTCCACTTTTCTCCTGTTTTCTCCTCTTTTCTCCACTTTTATCCTGTTTTCTCCTCTTTCACCTCTTTTCTCCTCTTTCTCCTCTTTCTCCTGTTTTCTCCACTTTTCTCCTGTTTTCTCCTCTTTTATCCTCTTTTCTCCTGTTTCTCCTCTTTTCTCCTCTTTCTCCACTTTTCTCCTGTTTTTCCTGTTTTCTCCTCTTTTTTCCTGTTTTCTTCTCTTTTCTTCTCTTTTCTCCTCTTTCTCCTCTTTTCTCCTGTTTTCTCCTCTTTTCTTCTGTTATCTACTCTTTTCTCCTCTTTTCTCTTCCTTTCTCCTTTATCCTATTTTATCCTCTTTCTACTCTTTTCTCCTCTTTTCTCCTCGTTTCTCATGTTTTCTCCTGTTTTCTCCTCTTTTATCCTCTTTTCTCCTCGTTTCTCATGTTTTCTCCTCTTTTCTCTTCTTTTCTCCTCTTTTCTTGAGTTTTCTCCTCTTTTCTCCTCTTTTCTCCTGTTTCTGCGCTTTTCTCCAGTTTTCTTCTCTTTCTCCTCTTTTCACCTCTTTTCTACTCTTTTGCCGTCTTTTCTCCGCTTTTCTCCTGTTTTCTCATCTTTTCTCCACTTTTCTCCAATTTTCACCTGTTTTCTGCTCTTTTCTCGTCTTTCTCCTCTTTTCTCCTCTTTTCTCCTGTTTTCTACTGTTTTCTCCTCTTTTCTCCTGTTTTCTACTCTTTTCTCCTCTTTCTCCTCTTTTCTCCCCTTTTCTCCTCTTTTCTCCACATTTATCCTGTTTTTCTCCTCTTTTCTCCTGTTTCCCCCCTTTTCTCCAGTTTTCTCCTCCTTTCTCCTGTTTTCTCCTGTTTCTCCTCTTTTCTCCTCTTTTCTCCTCTTTTCTCCTCTTTTCTCCTCTTATCTTCTGTATCTACTCTTTTCTCCTCTTTTCTCTTCCTTTCACCTTTCTCCTATTTTATCCTCTTTGTACTCTTTACTCCTCTTTCCTCGTCTTTTCTCCTCTTTCTCCTCTTTCCAACTGTTAACTCCTCTTTTCTCCTGTTTTCTCCTCTTTTCTCCTGTTTTCTGCACTTATCTCCTCTTTTCTCCACGTTTCTCCTGTTTTCTACTCTTTTATCCTCTTTTCTCCTCTTTCTCCTCTTTTCTCCTCTTTTCTCCTGTTTTCTCCTCTTTTCTTCTGTTATCTACTCTTTTCTCCTCTTTTCTCTTCCTTTCTCCTTTATCCTATTTTATCCTCTTTCTACTCTTTTCTGCTCTTTTCTCCTCTTTCTCCTCTTTTCTCCCCTTTTCTCCTGTTTTCTACTGTTTTCTCCTCTTTTCTCCTGTTTTCTACTCTTTTCTCCTCTTTCTCCTCTTTTCTCCCCTTTTCTCCTGTTTTCTCCTCTTTTCTCTTCCTTTCTCCTTTCACCTATTTTATCCTCTTTCTACTCTTTTCTCCTCTTTACTCGTCTTTTCTCCTCTTTCTCCTCTTTCCAACTGTTAACTCCTCTTTTTTCCTGTTTTCTCCTCTTTTATCCTCTTTTCTCCTGTTTTCTCCTCTTTTCTTCTGTTATCTACTCTTTTCTCCTCTTTTCTCTTCCTTTCTCCTTTCTCCTATTTTATCCTCTTTCTACTCTTTTCTCCTGTTTTCTCCTCTTTCTCCTCTTTTCTCCTCGTTTCTCATGTTTTCTCCTGTTTTCTCCTCTTTTATCCTCTTTTCTCCTCGTTTCTCATGTTTTCTCCTGTTTCTCTTCTTTTCTCCTCTTTTCTTGAGTTTTCTCCTCTTTTCTCCTCTTTTCTCCTGTTTTCTGCGCTTTTCTCCTGTTTTCTTCTCTTTTCTCCTCTTTTCACCTCTTTTCTACTCTTTTGCCGTCTTTTCTCCGCTTTTCTCCTGTTTTCTCATCTTTTCTCCACTTTTCTCCAATTTTCACCTGTTTTCTGCTCTTTTCTCCTCTTTCTCCTCTTTTCTCCTCTTTTCTCCTGTTTTCTACTGTTTTCTCCTCTTTTCTCCTGTTTTTCTCCTCTTTTATCCTCTTTTCTCCTGTTTCTCCTCTTTTCTCCTCTTTTCTCCACTTTTCTCCTCTTTTTCCTGTTTTCTCCTCTTTTTTCCTGTTTTCTTCTCTTTTCTTCTCTTTTCTCCTCTTTCTCCTCTTTCCTCCTGTTAACTCCTCTTTTCTCCTGTTTTATTCTCTTTTCTTCTCTTTTCTCCTCTTTTCTCCTGTTTACTCCTGTTATTTCTTGTTTTCTCCTCTTTTCTCTTCCTTTCTCCTTTATCCTATTTTATCCTCTTTCTACTCTTTTCTCCTCTTTTCTCCTCGTTTCTCATGTTTTCTCCTGTTTTCTCCTCTTTTATCCTCTTTTCTCCTCGTTCCTCATGTTTTCTCCTGTTTTCTCTTCTTTTCTCCTCTTTTCTTGAGTTTTCTCCTCTTTTCTCCTCTTTTCTCCTGTTTTTCTGCGCTTTTCTCCAGTTTTCTTCTCTTTTCTCCTCTTTTCACCTCTTTTCTACTCTTTTGCCGTCTTTTCTCCGCTTTTCTCCTGTTTTCTCATCTTTTCTCCACTTTTCTCCAATTTTCACCTGTTTTCTGCTCTTTTCTCCTCTTTCTCCTCTTTTCTCCTCTTTTCTCCTGTTTTCTACTCTTTTCTCCTCTTTCTCCTCTTTTCTCCCCTTTTCTCCTGTTTTCTCCTCTTTTCTCTTCCTTTCTCCTTTCACCTATTTTATCCTCTTTCTACTCTTTTCTCCTCTTTACTCGTCTTTTCTCCTCTTTCTCCTCTTTCCAACTGTTAACTCCTCTTTTTTCCTGTTTTCTCCTCTTTTATCCTCTTTTTCTCCTGTTTTCTCCTCTTTTCTTCTGTTATCTACTCTTTTCTCCTCTTTTCTCTTCCTTTCTCCTTTCTCCTATTTTATCCTCTTCTACTCTTTTCTCCTCTTTTCTCCTCTTTCTCCTCTTTTCTCCTCGTTTCTCATGTTTTCCTCCTGTTTTCTCCTCTTTTATCCTCTTTTCTCCTCGTTTCTCATGTTTTCTCCTGTTTTCTCTTCTTTTCTCCTCTTTTCTTGAGTTTTCTCCTCTTTTCTCCTCTTTTCTCCTGTTTTCTGCGCTTTTCTCCAGTTTCTTCTCTTTTCTCCTCTTTTCACCTCTTTTCTACTCTTTTGCCGTCTTTTCTCCGCTTTTCTCCTGTTTTCTCATCTTTTCTCCACTTTTCTCCAATTTTCACCTGTTTTCTGCTCTTTTCTCCTCTTTCTCCTCTTTTCTCCTCTTTTCTCCTGTTTTCTACTGTTTTCTCCTCTTTTCTCCTGTTTTCTCCTCTTTCTCCTCTTTCCTCCTGTTAACTCCTCTTTTCTCCTGTTTTATTCTCTTTTCTTCTCTTTTCTCCTCTTTCTCCTCTTTTCTCCTGTTTACTCCTGTTATTTCTTGTTTTCTCCTCTTTTCTCTTGTATTCTCCTCTTTTCTCCTCTTTCTCCTCTTTTCTCCTGTTTACTCCTGTTATTTCTTGTTTCTCCTCTTTTCTCCTGTATTCTACTCTTTTCTCTTCTTTTCTCTTCTTTTCTCCTCTTCTCGCCTCTTTTCTCCTCTTTCTCCTCTTCTCCTGTTTACTCCACTTTTCTCCTTTTTTCTCCTCTTTTGTCCTCTTTTCTCCTCTTTTCTCTTCCTTTCTCCTTTCTCCTATTTTATCCTCTTTGTACTCTTTTCTCCTCTTTCCTCGTCTTTTCTCCTCTTTCTCCTCTTTCCAACTGTTAACTCCTCTTTTCTCCTGTTTCTCCTCTTTTCTCCTCTTTTCTCCTCTTTTCTCCTCTTATCTTCTGTTATCTACTCTTTTCTCCTCTTTTCTCTTCCTTTCTCCTTTCTCCTATTTTATCCTCTTTGTACTCTTTTCTCCTCTTTCCTCGTCTTTTCTCCTCTTTCTCCTCTTTCCAACTCTTAACTCCTCTTTTCTCCTGTTTCTCCTCTTTTCTCCTGTTTTCTGCACTTATCTCCTCTTTTCTCCACGTTTCTCCTGTTTTCTACTCTTTTATCCTCTTTTCTCCTCTTTCTCCTCTTTTCTCCTGTTTTCTCCTCTTTTCTTCTGTTATCTACTCTTTTCTCCTCTTTTCTCTTCCTTTCTCCTTTATCCTATTTTATCCTCTTTCTACTCTTTTCTCCTCTTTTCTCCTCGTTTCTCATGTTTTCTCCTGTTTTCTCCTCTTTTATCCTCTTTTCTCCTCGTTTCTCATGTTTTCTCCTCTTTTCTCTTCTTTTCTCCTCTTTTCTTGAGTTTCCTCCTCTTTTCTCCTCTTTTCTCCTGTTTTCTGCCGCTTTTCTCCAGTTTTCTTCTCTTTTCTCCTCTTTTCACCTCTTTTCTACTCTTTTGCCGTCTTTTCTCCGCTTTTCTCCTGTTTTCTCATCTTTTCTCCACTTTTCTCCAATTTTCACCTGTTTTCTGCTCTTTTCTCGTCTTTCTCCTCTTTTCTCCTCTTTTCTCCTGTTTTCTACTGTTTTCTCCTCTTTTCT